>NC_056745.1:1335607431-1335704931 GCF_019279795.1 Protopterus annectens
TTGAATATTGCTGGGGTTCACTGAGCTAGTGTTTTGATTCTGCCATTAGACTGTTTTAGTTAAATTAGGAGATACAGTTGTTGGGATCACTCCCTAAGCCTACCATAGTAGAGGCTTTATTTGCTGGTGGCTAAAGTTAGGGATAAATTTCTTTGCTAGGATACTGATTATGTCATGTGATTTGATAAAGAACATACTTTTATACAATCCTCACATTACTTGTGTTTATTTAACCAGTTATATACAATACCTGATTTTATTCAATTTTATTAGCAGGCTTAAAGGAAGCCTTGTTTGAGTGGATTGTCCTTGTTGTGATTTTCAGGCTTTTTTTTCTTGCCCACCATTGCAGTGGTGATGGTGGGGGAGGAAGTTGCAGAAGGGATATGAGAAAGCACACTTTCCCAAAAAGAGTGATAACGTATTAGAATACTTTATACAGGCTGGAACTGAAAAAAATCAGTGTTTACAGAGAGTTATATAAACAGAGTTTAACAGAATTAAATTTCTGCATTACCTCTCCCAGGTAAATACTTTAGTTGTGACCTGCAATTACTGTCTTGTTCTACCTGTGTCTGCAAAGGGTTTCTCTGGTTACTTTGGTTTCATTCCTCCTCTACCTCCCCAAAAAAAAAAGTCAATGGGAGGTGACTAGTTTCACCAGGCTTTTACTTTCCCCATGGTCCATCAACTCTATGAACATCAACAACCATTATTAAAAAAAACTGTTTCAATCTCGCATGTGAAACTTGTTTCCTACACTCTCCATCTTATATATACCAACTCCACAAATTACATTATTCTGAAAACCTCACTGCCAGCTTACACAATACAACTACATGTTGTTTCAGTAAACCATGATTAAAAGAATCTGAACAAAATCTGTCCAGAAGAAAATGTCTCAGCAAAGTGTAGGCAACGTAAACCATTACACATATTACATTTACATTTGTGATTGTGTCTTGGGTCATAGCTGTAAAGGAGCGGTTTGTAAATCTGCTTAACATATAAAGCAAAGTTAAATTAATTTCTCTACTGTTGATGATTAGCAACTATGGCCAATCCAGAGGGACACACCTTCTTCCCTCTTCAGTTAAACAGGTTAAAACTATACTTGTGGATTTTAGTCAAAAGAAGAATCATATCTAAAACCAGTATTCTGTTTTTTGGCCACATGCCACATTACTGATGTTTGCTTCTTTATCCTGACAGACATAGTCTGAATGGCACTTACCCTGATGATGATGACAGCACATTTTCTGTTTCGGTTTTCTGGAAAGGATGATTCTTGGCAAGTACACTGACTCAGAGATGGTATGGCACCAGTCTGTTATAAAACATTCTATAATCATAAGATATTCTATTTGTAGGTCTGGCCTGCTGACGCTGCCAAGAATTAAAGGAGGGTAGGAGGTGTGTCTCACAAATGATACTACTCAATGCCATGTGCCCTGCAGAGTTAACATGTTCCTGCTCAAGGACAGGAAAATCTAAATATTTTCCTTTGTAGAACTGCTCTCTGCCTGATTTTCAGCTCCAAGAGAAATGTATAGTGTTGGGAGTCATTTTGTCACAGGTAGTGAAACTGTTATATGATGCTTGCACCTGCCTGAGTGCACGTAACACGCTTTTAACGAATATGTTCCAAATACTACATGTTCTTCTGTAAAAGAGATTACATTTTCCTTCCTATTTCCCCTGATATCCTTCCTGTTTCCCCTGATATCCTTCCTATTTCCCCTGATATCCTTCCTATTTCCCCTGATATCCCCTAATCATTTAACTATGTATGCACCACCAAGCAATATGCTCAAGTGAGCAGATGCATTTATTTTCATGCATGATGCAAAGTGTCATATAAGATCATCAGTTTTGATTGTATTACATTATACTGCACAGCTAGGAACACAGAAAAAAAGAGCGACTATCTAGTTTAGCCTATTTGTGTAGCAAGTAACTTTCAGTTGCTTTTTCTGTGCCATTTCACATAGCCCACAGCCCATCCACCTGGCCTTCCTGAAGAACTCTGTGGTCTTGCAGCATACTATCTGCACAGGTAGACCTATTCTAGATATTTTCACTACTCTTTCTATAAAAATCCTTTTTTAATGCCTAGGTTAAGCTTTGTATCCATAATCTAGAAGGCATTCCCTCCTCCCTTCCTTGACTTTACTCTAGAGTTGAACGCCATCACACTGTCATCTCGGTGTTTTGTGCATTATGTCTCCTCCATCTTTCTTATCAAATGAGACAAGGCTCATGTCCTGTTCCTCTCCTTTTTATCCTCTTGTCCTCCATTTCCTTTATTATTCTAGTAGCTTTTCTTTGTAGCCTCTCAGCAGGTATGATATCCTTATTCCTGTATGGGACTCAGAAATTAACACAGTATTCCACCTGCAGCTTCAGCTCAACGAGGAATCTATACAGAAGTGGTAATCTTGCAGTATTTTCATATAAAGATACAGCATCAGCATTTCTTGGATTTTGCTAAAGCATTCTTATTTTGTACATGAGACCTCATTTCTGATGTAACTTCCATACCATAGTCTTTCTATTAATCTGCTGCATTTTAGGTCCACTTTAGGATTATTAAAGACGTTAAACCTTAGATTATATTTCTCAAGTCTCATCAGGTCTGTTTGAAGGCTTGACCCCCCCCCCCCCCCATCATCCACTGTGGTTTTTATCATAGTGTTGCTGGCAAATGTGCATCTGAAGTTCAGGTGGTTGAGCTATGAGGAATGGCTTGAGGATGCACACCACTAGCCTTTACAGTAGCCTTTGTCCCAACCATCCTGTAGGCCCACCCTGGCAATATGTCTCACAGCAACACTCCAGCCTTTACTTGTGCTCAGTGAGGTTTCTGTCCAGTATGCCCCCCCCTCCCTCTTAGGATAGGTATACTCATTGTTCCTGTCTTTGCAGTCAAACACCCAAGATGCTAATCAAACTCAGGTCAACATCAAACTAATTCATAAATAATGCATCTTCCCTAGATTCTAAGCAGTGAAATTGTGATGCAAAAAATGACACACTTTTGAAAATGGATTGTGATACTATCATCATTGGTGCAAGTAAGTCTTTCCAGTATAATGTAAATAATCTCTGCAAAATTAACTTCTCATTTAGTGTCAGTGATGGAACAGGTAGCACACTCACCTTTGTTGCAGAAGGCTGTGGGTTCTATTCTTCCATCAGGTAGATGGATTGCTGATACTGCAGGGCAGCATGGGGGAGGGGGGGGGTGCTGCACTCCTGAGTGTGTCGTCCTTTGGATGAGATGTTAAACCGAGGTCCCATCTGCGTAAGTTGGTGGTAGCTCAGGCAGATGCAACAAATTTCACGGCACCCTTTGAAAAGGGCATTAGGGAAGTTCCCCTGATGCCCTGACCAAATTTCCCCAGTAATAGAAAAAACACCTTGGGTCTCCCCTGAAATGAGGCCACTAGCCTAGTAGGACTAACCCAGTCAGCAAGGGATAAATAAAATCATTAATGAATACTTACTGCTAGGACACAAATAAATATACAGGTAAATTCAAGAAAAAAAACGTTTGTGGAATCAAAAGAGTAATAAGATGCACAAGAGAAAATTCACCTTTTGACTTTTCAGATTCCAGTTCTAAGATTTGTAAAGAGGAGCATGAATAGCGAGTAGACCAGGAAGTAGGAAATCTAGTTTTCCCACTGAGCCCCTTCCAGTCAGTAACTGCAGATGCTTTAGACCTGGCATGAGGTTCTGTGTGAAAAGGGTGCAAAAGTGCAAGCTCTATGCAATCCTGTAGACAAACAAAAGCACATAAATGTTAGAGAGATGTCAGCAGCTATCAATGCTTTGAAGGTCCTCTGCTAGTGTGCATAAACAATATCACAATGGTGGGGTACATAAACAAGGGGGTACCAGATCCCACCCTCTTTGCAGACTGGCTGTGATGGTCCGGGAAGTAGCAATTCAACTCAGTCTGACTCTTTAGGCTTCATACATTCCATCAGAGCAAAACCTTATTGCAGACAAGCTCTGCAGAACCAGAATAAATCTCCATGCATGGAAACCTCATCAAGGGGTTTTCCAAAATGTGAATCACCTATGGGGAACACTTCAAATAGATCTCTTCCCTACTCTCAGAACAGATAAGTAGAGAAATTTTGCACCAAGACTTCTCGCAGACAGGGCTGGAAGGCAGATGCCTTTTCATTCCCTTGGATAGGAATGTTCCTGCATGGCTTTCCACCCTTTTCAGTAATTACTGGGGTTCTTCTAAAGATCCAGGACTCTTCAAAAGTTGTGGTGATGACTCCCTTATGGCCAAGGTAACAAAGGTTCTCCCTTCATTTTAATATGACCAAGGACAATTGCCACAAGTTTCCTTACAGACCTCATTTACTCACACAGTACAGGGAGTTTGATACATCCCAATCTTAAACTCTTCAACTAACTGTCTGATATTAGAATTTTGATACCTTTTAGTCACTTTTTCTGAAGGATTGCAGCAGATATTAAAGGAGGCAAAAAAACTTGCTACTAGAAAATCATATATGGGTAAGTGGAAAAGATTTTATAGCTGGTGGCATTCTAAGAATGAGGCTCCTAGTCAGGCCTGGTTACCTCTGGTTCTTGCTTATTTGTGTGAGTTACTGTCTGATTGTTTGCCTTACTCTTCTGTCAAGGTACACTTCCCTCCTTTCTAACAATGTAGAAGTAAAATAGTTTTAGAAAGAGGTCCTACATATCCACCCACCTAGGAAACAGGTTGCTCCTCCGTGGGATCTCAATTTTGTACTTGAGAAGTGTACTCAGTATACATCTGAACCAGCTCATGAAGCTGATTTCTTAACAATGAAGACAATATTATTTATTGCTCTGACATCTGCTAGATGAGTATCTGAGTGACAAGCACTTATGGTGAGTCAACCCTTCCTCATTTTTCATAAAGATGGGTTTCTTTGAGAACAAATCCTGCCTTTACGCCTAAAGTAATCTCAGAGTTTACTTTAAGCTATACTATTAATCTCCCATTTTTTTCAGAACCAAATTACAAGGGAGAAAAAAGTCTTCATTCTTTAGATGTACACAGGCAACTCATACACTACCTGAACAAAACTCGACCTTTCATGAAAACTGACCAGCTGTTTGTCTCCTATGAAGGTAAAAAGAAAGGAAAACCAGTGTCAAAGTTGACCATTTCTGTGTAGTTGTCTCATGCTATTACTTTTTATACTCACTATGATAAGCTACATTCTGGCAAGGTTACAGCTCATTCAAGAAGAGCACTGGCTTCTTCAGGAACTTTCTGAGAAAGAGCGGACTCTAGACGTATTCTAAGAGGTAGCATTTTGGTTTTCTGTACATACCTTTACAAAGCATTACAAACTGGATTCCGTTTCAGGTCAAGAACAGGCATTGTTAGCACTATACTTCAGGGGCCTCTGGAGTCATAGGTATTGGCCTCCTCAATATTTTTCTCTTTAAACTATGCTAATCTAACCATACGGCTAAGGCTACTGCGATATTTTTAGGAATGTAGTACAGTTATGCAAGTACACATACATAACAGTAGATGTTCTAATAGATCACCATTGCAGTAACCATCCCTCCCTCCCTGTCTTCAGGGCCCTAGTCCTTGTTCTCATTTATCTGTGTTGCCACGGTGTGGTGATTTTCATCTTCTGTATATAGTTATAGGTCTCTTTGTTTCCTAACATGTTTTCACAGGTCTTGCTATCTTCCTAGCCAAAAAATGCCCTGGAGCTTTTAGCACTCCTCCTACCTTTTATATGGAGAACTGCACTGGCTCCTGGCAGGAAGAGCACCTGGAAGGTGCCTATAGCTTTCAGAAGGTGGCTGGTGCAGAAGGGGTGAATGCATATAGCTTAGACTACCGCAAAAGTGATCCATTAGAACACCTACTGTTATGGTAAGTTAACTTACACAATTGTACTTAGTCTATATTTCAAATCATGCCGCTATTTTTCACTTGGAGCTTTTCTCCCTGGGCCTCATCAGAAAATAGGCTATACTCTGCAGGAATTTTCCAAATAACAAATGGAAGGTAAATGAGTCTCAAAATACAGAGACTGAATGGTCAGAAAAATGGACTTGCATGTACAAAGTCTGAGGTGGCCACTTCTCAGAATATTCCCTTTTTCCTAGGTACAGTTATGTTGGAGTTGGTATTTATAAGTTTACGGATGGGGGGCTGCCCCCCCCCGCACAAAGCAAGCTTAAAGGAGACCGACATTTCAATAGGGAGCCCAAATGGAAACAGTACTGCTGTACAGATTACGTCACTGTTCAGTTTAGCTGCCTGTTGCAGTCCAGTGCCGCTTTTATACTTACAAATCTTGGGAGGTACCAAGTGTAACAGTAAACCAAAGGTATCAATGTTTTAGTAGGAGAACAGAAGGAAATAATAGGGTTCTTTTGTGTTGTCACCTGTCCTCATTAGAAAATATCCAGTCACAGACTACTTTCCTGAGAATTAACCTCTAAACGTGCCCAAAGTAAGTCTTCAATGGTGGATACAATAAGAGACTCTCATGGGACTAGAACAAAATATGGTCTTCCAGGCTGTATATCCTGACTTCTGTGCCTACACCTTAACCCAAAGACAACACTGCGGAAGAGCACAGCACTTCCAGGGAGCAACTTTGGTATCATACGTTCCTGCTCCACATTTGATTGTGTACAGCTGCAGAGGCTCTGAATATAAATGAGTAGGTAGGAAAATGTTTTAAAAGAGATGAGGGGGTGCACACCTTCTCAAAATGTATGGGAAAATATTACCTTACACCATACCCTGGGTATTCTCTTTTCATTCCCCCTTCCCAAAAATATGCTGGTTGGCTTCCTACTCTAAACTGTTCATATGTATTGCACTTATATTTACTCTTGTGTCTTAAGTTCATAGTTGCAAAACATCCATGAAGGACTAGTTCTTAACCTGGTTAACAAATATTAAAAATTAAATTAAGACCTGTGCTGTCAGTAATTAGTAACGGACACAATCCATAGGGGCCCAGATATTTTCTTAACTCTACAGCTAATGTTCCTTGACTCTATAGCTAATGACAAATGGCTCAAATGTACTCATTTATTTAAACTTTTAATGAAAATAAGAACCATATTTGAAATAATTCCTTTATTGTGGTGAAATGTTTTACTGCTGCCCTTTGTTTCTCTGCCTGCAGTAATAGAATGCATGGTGCTTATCATACTGCTGAGGACAGCAAATAAAAACATTTCCAACTTCCGTTTTCTGGAAAGAACGATTCGAGCCTTGACAAACACAGTGACTCCAAGATGGAATGGCACCAGTATAAAAGAAAATATTTTACGATCACTAAAGATTCTCTCTGGAGGCCTGGCTTGCTGACACTGAGTAGGTAAGGAGGATAGGAGGCATGTCTCATACACAACCCTTCAAAATCAAAGAACATTCCTTTCTGAAGCTTTCTGCTGCCTGGTTATGAGCCTCAGAAGAAAAGCAGCCTTGTGCTGGAATTCATTTTGCCACAACTAATGAAACTGTTTATTTTGATATGATAACATTTTCTTTAATTTTCCCTGTGATCAGCAAGCTCTTAGACATGCCATGAAATAGCTTTAAATAGACAGAAATTAGCAGAAGTTTCCATGTCTGAAGCCAGCTGTCATATGAAAGGTTTTTAAGTCTTCTGTTTTAAATAGCTTAAATTACATAGTTATAAAGACAGAGCTACCATTATATTGTATAGGTGTGAATGCAGTTGTTTATCCACATTGCCCTGTTTACATGGCTAGTATTGTTCAGTTACACTTCTTGTCCCTCTCTTAACTTGCTACCCATCAAGGCCTTCTTGGAAGACTCTGTGATCCTACAGTCCAGTACCCATTTAGATAACTTGTTCAATTTTTCCAGTACACATTCTATGTAAAAACCATCTTAAAAATGTCTTAAGTTAAACTTTGTACTGTTAATCTAGTTGTCATGCTCCCAGCTTCCTTTTATTTATTTATTTACACTTTCTTGACTGGGTTAGTCCCATACCTCTCAACCTCAGAGCATGAAATCTGGACAAAGCCATAAATAATTGAGGGACAAATGCCCAAAAATAGGGACAGTTTTTATATACTGCTCTTACAAACTTCGAAAGTTAATAGAATAATAGGTTTTACAGTAACATAGATTTTCTGAAGAATATGAAGTTTGAAACTAAGATGTCTATCATTATTTTCTGATTTCAAGTCCTCAAAGATTTGTCAGAAAATCAAACTTTTATGAGGAACAGACCAAAATTATGAGGCAAAAATCTGAATATTCTGTGAAAATCTGGTCAGTTGAGAGGTATGGTTAGTCCCACTATGCCAATGGACTCTTTTCAGGGTAGTCCCAATGTAGTACTGACTAAGGGAAATTTGGCCAGAGCACCATGGAGCATCTGCTATTGTTTTAAATAAGCACCATGGGATGTTTTAGTTAGGCAGATGAGGTCTCACTTTAACATCTCAAAGGATAGCGCAATAAGGAGTTCATCACCCCATCACCACACTGCACTGCAGTGTCAGTATTTGAAATTAATCCAATGACCTGGTGTGGGAATACAACCTGCAGCCTTCTGATCTTCCAGCACCAAAGACAAGTGTGCTACCTGCAGAGCTACTGAAACTGCTATCATTTGTCTTTCCTCTAAAGCTGTATATCATCATCATCAGAGATGTAGCTAGGTTATCTGGTGCCCTGGACAGGTCCTCAATCTAGAGTTGAGGATCAAAAAAAGTCTTCCTGAAGCTGAAGATCAAAATAAAAAAAATGGCCTTCCCAATGTAGCAAACTGCTTAAGAGTGCTGAGAGATATCATCTGTGGCTTCTCATATGAATGCAGGGATGTCACTTGTACCCCATAGGTAACTGCTGATTGTGCCCCCTGAAAACTTGTACCTAAGACAGCAGCCCCATTCACCCCACTCTTGTTATAGCTATAGTCTTCACACTGTTCTCTTAAGTGTGTTGTGTACCCATATCATGTCTCCCCCTTTTTCTATTGCCCTCAGGTAAAAATACATTTAGCTGCTGTTAACCCTTTCTTCTATCAGTTGTCCTGTGTTTCATTTATTACTCTGGTATAATTTCTTTCTTTCCTCCTTCTTGACTAGCATGGTATCTTACCCCTGTATAGGCATCCAAAATGATTACAGTACTCCAGCTGGGTCATGACCTAGGCTCTACAGCAGGCTGCTTCTTCTTAAGTCATCTAGCACAAAGCACTAGGGCTATGAGCTGTCAGTGAGTTCCACTATGTAGTCCAAGGTTTGATTCAGTCTCCATTTGCTAGTGTGGGACTAAACAAACAGCTCGCCTTTGCTGCATAAAGATTAGTTGTGTAAGAGCTTACACAATGATAGATATCTTTCTCTTTTCTGTTGCAGTATTCCTGACATAAGGAAGTTAACTGCCAAGGTGACGACCCGACATTGGCCAGTATATCAAAGTCTTTTACTACCTAGGGTGTGCGGTAAATCTGACTGAGGCCACCGACAGATGTTAACCATAAAAGAGATGTACAGGCACACCACCCTCAGAACTGAGGCCCCAGGTGGAGAGACAGTCTAATGGAATGAGGATCAATATATTTAAGAAAGCCAGGAAGTGGGGGACGGAGGGAGGGCTGGAATAATGCAACAGAGAAGAAAAGGACATCTATCGTTATGGTAAGTTCTTACACAACTAATCTATGTTCTTCTATTCTTCTATTGCAGAATTCCTGACATAAGTGAGATTACAAAAGCTTATGAGGGAAGGGAGGTGGAAGTGCAGAGGAATTTTCTATGAAGCCATGAAGAATGGCCCTGGCAAACCTTGCCCAGGATCAGGAGATGGAGTCCAGCTTATCGTGCTTAGTGAAGGTATGGACAGAGGTCCAAGTAGCGGCCTCTAGGATAGAGTTGGTATCCAAACCCTTGAGAAGGCCCCTGAGGAAGCTAGTGAGCTTTGACTGAACCAGGAAGAACCTTACCATAGTAAGTGTAGCAAAAGGCAATAGATGTGGATATCCAATTGGAGATGGTCTGTTTAGATATAGGTAATCCTAGAGCCCTGGGATGGAAGGGTACAAATAATTGGTCTGTTTTCCTGAAGAGTTTAGTCTTATGTAAGTAGAACCTGAGTTGTCTGTGTACATCCAGGGTGTGCAGGATCCTTTCACTACTGCTCTGGTCAGAGGGAATGAAGGTGGGTAGGTGAATTACCTGGTTTAGGGACAACTTATTGACAATCTCTGGCATGAAGGAGGGACTGGTCTGCAAGGAGATCCTGTCTTTGTGGAAAAACAAGAAAGGCGGGATGCCATAAGGGCTTGTAACTCTGAGACACGAGACCTGCCTGGCAGAGGTAATGGCCACCAGAAGGACTGTTTTCCAAGTGCAATGTTTGAGTGAAGTAGAAAAAGCTGGTTCAAAAGGTGTTCAGTCAATTTCTCTAGCATGAAGTTGAGGTCCCAGGGTGGAGCCACAGGTCTCCTGGGAGGTCTGATATGAAGTACACCTTTGAGGAATTGTTTAACTTCAAATCTGGAACCTAAGGGTGGAGTTAGTGGCAGACAAGCAGAGATAGCTGACAAATGTGCTTTAATGGAAGAGTATGCTAATCCTGCACACAGATAGGACAAAACCACAGGTGGGTCCGCCTTCAATGGCTCCTGGTTCCTAGCCAGACACCAGATGGAAAGCCCATTCCATTTGGAGAGGTAAAATTTTCTAGTACTAGGTTTCCTGGCCTCCTGCAGGACCTGAAACATGCCCTCAGAGTAAAGGTGTCTGAATGGAATCAGGGCTCTATCACCCACAGGGTTGGTTGTAGGGTTTCCAAATGTGGTTGGAGGAGTGAACCCTTTTTCTGTGTTAGTAGGTCCACTCTGTGGGGTAACTTGTGGTGATTGCCCTTAGCTAGGTGAAAGAGAAGGGGGAACCAATGCTATCTTGGCCAATAGGGAGTCACCAGCGAGATTTTTGTCTTTTCCTGTTTGACTTTCAACAGGATTTTCAGAATGAGTCAAAAGGGAGGGAATGCATATAGGAATTTCCCCTACCAGGAGATTAAAGGGCCATCCACTCTCCATGCCTAAGGATCATATTCTTTGGCACAAAACTGGGGGAGTTGTTTGTTCATGGGGGAGGCAAACAAGTCCATATCTGGAATACCCCCCTGTTGATAATGTCCAGAAACACATCCCTGTGAAGCATCTATTCGTGGACTTGTATTCTGGATCTTCATAGGGTGTCCACCACAGTATTCTGGCTGGAGGGGATGTACACCACCTGGAGGGATACATCAAAGAGGTGAGCTAGATCCCAGACCTGTATGGCTAGTATGTACAGGAGATAGGTTCTGGTACCCCCTCCTTGTTTATGTACCACAAGACTGTCATACTGTCTGTGTGTACCCGTAATGTCCCTTGTTTAAGTGATTGGAACATTTGGAGGGCAAAAATTAATGCACTCATTTGTCTCAAATTTATGTGGCCCTTCTTTTGGGAGGAAGAACACTCTTCTTGAGCCGTGTGGAGGTCCAGAGCTGACACCCAAACCTTGTTCGATGCAGCTGTGAATAGGACCTGAGTTGGTGGCGGAAGGTCAATGGGAAGACCTGGATTTAGAGACAGTTGTGTAATCCACCACTGCAGCTCCTCCTTTAGCCAGGAGCGGAGAATAATTAGGTGTTCTAGAGGGTGAACATGCTGAGACCATATTGATTTGAGGAAGCATTGGTTTCCTCATGTGAGGCCTTGCTAGAGGAAGCATTGGGATGGTGGATGCCATCAGCCCCAAAATTCTGAGGAATTGCCTGGCAGATATTGGACTTAGAGTGTCTCTGCAAAGATTAGTGAGATCTCTGTGCCTTGGGAGGAGGGAGAGACACTATCATGTTCATGGTTTGGAATCTGCAGCCCATAAAAATGTGATCTTTGGCTGGAACCAGGGATTATTTCTTGAAGTTGATGGTAAATCCCAGGTTTTGAAAAATGGTAACTGCCGTTTGGAGGGATTTCTTCAAGTTCTGTTTGAGAAGTGGCTTGGATTAAGAGGTCATCCAAGTCTGGGTAGATTATGATCCCTTGAAGCCTGCAAAAGGCTACTACTGGGGCTAGACATTTTGTAAAGACTCTCGGGGTTGTGGAGAGTCCAAAAGGCAAAGCTGATTAATTGCCAGTGCAAGGATCCCACAGAAAATCGTAGGTATTTCCTGTATCTGTGGTGGATAGGAATATGGAGATAGGCATCCTTGATATCTATGGAAACTAGAAATGCCTGAGGGAGGATAAGGGGAAATAGTGTTTCTAAGATTAACATTTTGAAAGAGAGGACTATGAGGAAGTCACTGAGGTAAGAGAGGTCTAGAACTGGTCTCAAGGGTCCTTCCTTCCTGGGAACTAGAAAAAGGCTGGAGTAAAAGCCTCTTCTCTCTTGCCCTTGGGGCACAGGTTCTATAATGCCCTGTTATAGGAGGTTTTGTAGGACTGGAGAGAAAAGGGGGGGGGCCCTGATCTTTAGATGGTAGGGGAATTCCCCTGAAGGTAGGCACCTTGTGCCAAACCATGAAATACCCGCTCCTGATGATGCTTAACACCCAAGAGTCCTGAGTGATGGGTCCCCAGGAAGGGAGGGAAAGGGAAAGGTGCTAGGAAAGGGTGGTTTGGTAACTAAAGAGTCATAAAGAGGAGTCCATCCGATCAGGAAAGGACTGTGTAGTTATATAGGAAGCAGAGACAGAAGAAGAAGAAAACTGTTGGGTCTTCTTGGGTATTTTTTAATGTCTAGATTGTGTGGCTCTGGACTGACTGCATATGAAAGTTTGCTTTGCAGGGTAATTCCTATGGAATTTAGGCACAGAGGATACCAAAATGTACCTGAGGTCTTTAATTATTTACATTTTCTATATAGAGATTTGAAGAGCAGAAGGTTTCCCAAACAAGGCAGTATTGTTCAAGGGGGCATCCATCAGTTTTGCCTGGATGTCCTCAGGTAGAGGCTGAAGCCTAAACCAGACAAATCTTCTGAGGGAAGAAGAGGAAGCAGCAGCTCTACAGGATAGAATGCCTGGCTAGCCAAGAAGAGATGGCAAGGAGGGAGGATGTTGAGGCCTTATTTTCATAATCAAGCATGTCTGATATCAGTTTTGAAATTTGAGAAAGGAGTTCCAAGTTGTACTTGGTCATGTGTGTCTGATGATTTAATTATCTGAATTCCAGGGTAGCTGAGGTATAGATTTTTCTTTCCCAGCCTCTCCAGCTGCCTGCTATCCTTATCTGAGGGCAGCAGGAAGGAAAGAAGGAAGCAATCTGGAGGCCTTATCAGAGACGACAGATATTATAGAAGGATCTGAAGCAGGTGCCTTGAAGAGAAATCGGCAGTCCTTGGGTACTTTGTAGTACCTGTCAGGCTTTTTAGGAGCTGGAGGATGAGAGTCCAGATGAGTAGAAGGGGATGCAAAGGTGTCCAAAAAGGCAGGTATTACAGGAGGAATGGCTGAAGGACTAAGGGACTGTACTTGGAGGAGGTCATAGTAATGCTTCTGGACCTCAGACATTTCTGTACTGTCCCATTTGAAGTGGTCACACATTTTTGATATAGTCTCTCCAAAAGAAATCTCCTCCATGGGGGAATCTGTCCCATTAGAATCCTCTTCAGGGGAGGCATAATCTAATGGAGAAGGGATTTGAGAAGTATAATCCAAAGAATTGTCCTTCTCTTCAAAAGAGGGATCTTCATCTGAGGTAGGATGGGGCCTAGGTCTCTTCTAAGGGGAAGCAGGCCAGGCCAGAGTGGCTGCAGGGTGACCTGACAGAGGCCTAAGTGCCATAAAGGCCTTAAAGTGACCTTGTGAGAAGTTCAGCCATTCCTTCTGTGGGTCGGGGAAGGAGAGACATGCTTGTTTTTTTGTTTCTTCTTTGCAGGTGTATCTATATGGTGCAAAAAAGAAGGGCCAGACATAGGCCTACATTCCACAATATCTGAGTTGACATCTTCTCTAACAATTACCTGGGTTACTCCCCAGGGCCTTCCAACACAATAAGCCTCAGGTCTCCCTGGACATTGGAGACTGACATTTGAGAAGCCGCTCTGGATGTGCAAACATCTGGAACCAAGACGGCCCGTGAAGTCCGGATCCCGGTTGGCGTGCGTCTCTGAGCTCTCATGCGCTTCAGGAGAGATGTACAATTCAAAAGGTGCAGCTTCATTTTCGGGCCTATGTCCTATATCCTTCTTTCATCATGCCTACCTCCTGATTTTGACCCTCTGCAGTTTGTACAAAGCTAACTGAATCCACAGTTGATGCCATATCAGTAGCACTACACATCACCCTTGAGCATTTAGAGGGCAAAGACAACTATGTGAGGATGCTATTCATAGACTTCAGTTCTGTATTTAATATGGTGGTACCAATGGAGCTGATAGAAAAACTGGCACATTTAGGAATCAATACACATCTCTGTAACTGAATCCTGGACTTCCTGATTGAGACCACTGAGGGTGTGTTCAGATAAGAACACATCAAAGTGCATCACGAATAACACCTGGGTTCCACAGGGATGGGTTCTCAGCTCACTGTTATTTACCATCCTGACCCACGATTGCTATGCTAAGCACAAGTCCAACCATATTGTCAAGTTTGCTGATGACACCGCAATCGTGGAGCTCAGCACAAAGGAGGATGAAATGGCACAGAGAGAGGAGGTGGCATTGCTGATCAGTTGGTCCAAGGAGAACAACCTTGACTGAATGTAAGCAAGACCAAAGAGATTATCATCATAGGTTCATAGGTAGGTACTAGGCCATCTGTCCGAGGGCATTTATAAGCCTAGCCAGAGTGTGTCAGCTTTCGCCGCCCCATTAATTAACTGATCCTCTGTCAAGCAGAGCCAATGAAGTGATCCCAGGGGTGTATTTTCTGTTACCCATCCACTCGTTAAGGTTTCTCTTGAAGAGTGTTAGTGAGGGTCTCTACCTAATGTAGTTTGGAATTTTTTTCCAAAGCATGGGGAGTTTCTGTGACAGGAATCTATCCCTCCAGCATGTTCTATGTATTGTTGTGGCGAGGTTTAGCTCACTAGAGAGCGTGGCTCGCAGTGACTTGGATTTCTTTAGGTGGAGCATGTCCATTAATTCTGAGTTGGACATGGCTTTGTAAGTCAGGCAGAGATCACCTCTGACTAAGCGATATGCCACTGAATACTTTCAAGTTTTTTCAGTTGGGCTGCATAGGACATATGTTTGAGGCCAGTAATTCTCTTGGTGAGGTACTTTTTGTGGTCTCTCCAGCTGTTGGAAGTGTCTTGTGAGGTACATCCCAAATGTGGCATTTTACTCTATGATGGGTCTGATGAGTGACGAGTAGAGGGGCACTATAACCTCTTTATTTCTAGATGTGAGCCCTTTAGTATTTAGATGGGCCACATAGGATTTCCTAACTACTTTGGCAATATGATCTAAATGGGTCCCCAGATCTCTTATTACTTCTTCTGTATTAAGGGGGCTACCACCTATGTGATAATTTGTGGGTGTTTTCTTTTTTCCAAATGGGATGACTATGCATTTTTTGGCATTTATCTTGAGGCCATGACTTTGAAACCAGGTGTCTGTCTCAGTAAGGCCCTTTTGGAGGATGTCCGTGTCAGCCGAAGAGTCAGTTATGGCTCCCAGTTTGCAGTCATCGGCAAACTTGGTTAGCCATAGTCCTCCTGTGTTTGCCTCTACTTCTGAGATGTACATGCCGAACACTAGGGGTCCCAGGACTGAGCCTTGCAGGACACCACTTGTGACTGGTTTAGGGTCAGACCTGGAGCCCACTATTCTTACCGTGTGAGTTCTGTCTGTAAGCCAGTTGGCAACCCATCTCGTGACGTATGGGTTTATGTTCAGGCTGGTGAGTTTTTCTGTAATACCCGAGTGGGGAATGGTGTTGAAAGCCTTGGCGAGGTCAAGGTAGGCTGTGTGAACAACCTTTCCCTCATCTATGGCCTTGGTGGCTGTCTCAAAGAAGTCAACCAGGTTTAGTAGGCATGATCTGCCCTTAACAAAGCCAAACTGGGTTGGGTCAAGTGTTTGGAGGTTCCCAATGTCTTTGTTAATGAGTTCCATGATGATGCGCTCTATAGCCTTGCAGAATATGCTAGTCAGGCTTATGGGGCGATAGTTACCAGGGTCAATTGTGGCCCCACCTTTGTGGAGTGGAATAACCGTTGCTGTGTGCCATTCTATGGGCACATAGCCTGCGGACAGGCTGAGGTTGAACAGCGTGTTTAGGTGGGGGGGTTAGTTTGTTCTTTAGCTCATGCAAGACACAGCCTGGGACACCATCTGGCCTCATTGACGCTGTGTTTTTGGCTTTTGAAAGGGGTATTTTCACCTGTGCGTCTGTGATTTCCGGGACACTACACTTTTCCAGTATTGTTGTGGGCCCTTTTGGGGGTGAGAGGGGGGGTAAAGTTTGCACTGAATCTATTTGCCAGGATGTTGGCAATATCAGTAGGTTCAGTATATTTTGTGCTATTTTGCACTAGTTCAGTGCATATCTGTGAGTTGCCGCTTAGATTCTTAACATAGCTAAAGAAGGCTTTGTGGTTATCTTTTGAACCCTTGGCTATTTTTCTTTCAAAGTTAGCCTTGGATGATTTTATGTGGGACCTTAGTTTCTTACTGATACTGATCAGGGATGTCTTTCCTTCTTGGGATTTGCTTTTTTCTGAACTAGTTTGCTCCTTCTATTGTATAGCCTGTTTATGGCAGGGGTCTACCAGACTGGTTTCCTTAGAGGAGTGAGTCTTGGTTTTGCTAGGGATGGCACGATCCATGCATCCTTGTAGGTGCTCATAGAGTGCATTTGTAAAGGTTTCTGCATCTTGGGCAGCGTTACCCTTTAGCGTGGGGGCTGTAAAACTTACTGCCTCTGTCTTAAGTAAGGTGAAGTTTGCTTTAGAAAAGTTTTATTACTGCGGTTTCCTTAGCTGGGGGTGGTGGTGGGGTGTGGACATCCAGAGTGATTACATTATGGTCTGATCTAACCAGTGACGGGTTGACCTCCAGTTTGGAACACCTGTCGCCCATGGTTTGTGATGACCAGGTCCAATATGTTTTCACCTCTGGTAGGGGAGTTTACCAGCTGATCCAGGGCATTTGAGTTGATGAATTCCAGGAAGCGCTGGGCCTGGGAGTTTGTACTCGAGTAGTTTTCCCAGTTAATGTTAAAGTAATTGAAATCGTCCAATATCAGGGTGTTCAGTAGGACCTTCATGTTTTCCAGTTTCTCCAGAAAGGTGGAGTGGTGGTCCTGGGTCATGGAGAGTGATCTGTAGCATGCCGCAATTTGCATTGCAGATTTGCCTGATGTTAGTTGCATATGGATGATCTCAGAGACATCATGCTGCACCACTAACCTGGAGGTGTAGGTATCCTTGATGAATATGGATACACCCCCTCCTTTTGTGTTTCGGTCCGTGTTCTGTGGCCAAAACGTGTGGTACGAGTTGTAGCCTGGTAGTGCTGGGGTGCTCTCTGGAGCCTTGAACCAGGTTTCAGTTACTGCACAGATGTCGACATTCTCCATACTGAGGAGTGCTTCCAGCGTGTGCATTTTGAGATTTAAACTCCTGGTGTTGAGTAGCATAACCCTCAGTTTTTTGTTAATTATGCTGTTTATGGAGGTGGGTTTGACTTTTGAGCCCTCCCTAAAAAAGGCACTATGGGGGCAGCAAGAGCCTTGGCCAGTATTCGAAAGCCTAGGGGTGACAGGTGCAAGCCATCTCTTGTGAAGCAATGCGGCTTGTCGAGCATGTCGTCCCAGGCTGACAGACACTGGATCCCCTTTGACTGACACCAGAAGCTTAGTCAATTGTTGAAATTGATCATTTTTTCTTTATACTGAGGTATCATTCTTGGTGAGGGCAGGATGCTACTCAGGGTCAGGGTCATACCAGCCTGGGCTACATGATCAGAGAGCACTTCCATGTCTCTTTTCATGCAGTCCAGGGAGGTACGTCTCAGGTCATTCACACCGACATGCACAATGACGGAGTCATATTTGTACTTGTTCTGGAGTGACCGGAGTGCTTGTGTTATGTGGCGGATTCTGGCTCCCGATAGGCAGCTAACAGTAACCTTCTGTTTGTCCAGCCTAGTGAGTGGGACATCAGAGTGCCTGACTATAGAGTCACCTATTACTAGTGTGTTAGGTATGTTATTTCGCCTTAAGGGATGTGATTGTGCGGCACACTGATTTTGTGTTTTATGTGTTGTCTGGTTTGTGACGGGAGGTGCAGGTTGTTTAGGTGTCTGCTCTGGAGGTCTCTGATGTTTTTGCAGGTTTTTATTTAGAGCCTCCGAGTATGAATTTGTGTATTTATTTATTTTTTTTGCCAGTGCTGGTTTAGTATGTCTATGTGTGGCTGGAGGTGTGGTGCAAGTGTTAACCTTCTCCTCTTGACTGCCTGTTCCAGTCTTGGGTGGAGACAGCTTAGCCTCCAGTTTGGCTGTATAACTGCATCTCTCGCATATGTTAGTGTTTTGTGGTAGGAGGAGAGGGTTGTCTGTGTACATGAGGCAGTTGTAACATTGCCTCAGGATACCCAGATTCACCAGCGGGACTGGAGAGTACACCTGAAATTGCCCTTTGGTCATGCCTGAACAGTAGAGTGAGCTGCTTAGTTGCTTGGTTGGTGAGGGGTGAATAAAGAGGCTTGCCCTGCTGGGCAATCAAGTGTCAGGGTATATTAGTGCTTGCTATTAGGTCTGAGCAAGTGCTGGGCTGTAGGATGCTTTTTGAGTGCTTAGGTTGAGAGTTAGACTAGTTTCAAGGGAAAAACTGAAGAGAAGACTTAGTGCAGCCGGGAATAATTTAACCCTAGCTAACCGGCACATAAAACCATGCAAACGTGGTTTTTATAGCAGGGAAATGAAGGAGATAGAATTAGCTCAAATGGCCAATAAACTACTAACTTCTGGGCTGGAACCACTCCTCCAGGGACAGATAAGCTTCTCATAGCTCCCCTCTCTCACAGGTGAATAGAGAAACTTCCTTCAAAGTAAGTTATGGGCAACTCAGAAACTTTTAACACAGGCCTGAATTCGGCTCTAGCCTGAAAACTGGACTAGTATAGTCTAAGAAAGGAGGGAAACAAGGAATTTTTTTTTTCTTTTTTTTTGAAAAGATAAGGCAAAAACAGTAAAAAAAAATACACTTAAAACAGCTTTAAACGACTACAAACGATCAGAAAAGGCTATCGCACTTTAGTGTGTAGCCTACAACAGTTAAACAAATTATTTAAACAAAAAACGACTTTTTAAAAGTGCAGGCAGTCAAATATGTACAATATGTGAAAAAAAAAACAAGCTTTTGAATCACAATAAATGCTGGAAAATCAGCGTTTAGGCGGAAAACAGTTAAGCACAGCAAGAAAGTACAGAAAACTGATACTTAATCACTTCAAAGTCTCTCTTCTAAGCTAGAATGCTTGTATCAGTTTAAGGCTTTCTAGTGCTTCCAAGTAGGTTAGTTACAGGAAAGATGGGAAACAAGCACAGATGCGGTATTTTAAACCAGAAAGTTGAAAGAGATATACAAACTGTCCAAATGGTCAACAAACTACAATTTCTGGACCGAGAACCACTCCTCTTATGGTAGACAGGCTACCTAGTGCTTACCACTCCCACTAATAAGCTAGAAGGCTTTCCTCCAACACAGAAAGGCTTGCAGGGCTCAGAAGCTTACCAACAGTCCTGGATACAGCAACTCTATATCTGGACTAGGCTAGTTACAGGAAAGGTGGGAAACAAGTGCAAGTGCGGCTTTTAAACCAGAAAGTTGAAAGAGATGGAAAAAAACTGCCCAAATGGCCAATAGGTACAATTTCTGTGTCAGGATCCACTCCTCTTGTGGTAGATAGGCTACCTAATGCTTACCCCTCCCACTGATAAGCTAGAAGGCTTCCCTCCAACATGGAGGCTTGTACATCCAGAGAGGCTTCTCATCGACTTCAGGAAAAGGAGAACAAACCAACTCAGGATCAATGGTGAAAGTATAGAGAGGGTTAAGAGTATGAAATTAAAGGGTGTACACATATCAGAGGATCTCTGATTTATTTATTATTATATATTACAGTCTGATGACCGGGATAGTCCATTGGGCCTGGAAGAGCCCGTTTTCAGTGGAGGATCTGAGAGAAAAGCTCCACAGGATATAGACAAATTTACAGTCATTATACAAAATAAATAAAGTAGAACAGTGAAAAATTCAGAGATAATATACAACTTGTTAAAAAAAAAGTCATGACATTTGTAATCCTAGGAAATGATTTACAAAAGTGAGTACAGGCATTTCAGATGAAAAAAAAACAAGTAAAACATTTATGTACAGATAAAAAATAAAGTTTTTTTTGGAAATTATAAATATGAGAGGACAGAGAGAAGAAGGTGGGAGAGGTAAAAGGTGGTACATAGTGCAGAAAGGGAGTGGGTTGGGGGAAGTGTATGAGGTATAGGGTAGGACAGGAAGAAGAGTCAAAGAGTAAGAGAGCACAGTGACAGAAGGTTGAGATATATAGTGCATGGGGGATGGTGTTAAAGAGTTTATGTGGTAGGGGTACAGGAACATTCCCACTTTGAAAGGAGGTGAGATTGGAGAAGAGTTTTAAAGTTTGAGTGGCTCTGAGTATTTCGAAGGGTGGTAAGAAGAGAATTCCAGAGTTTAGCTAGGGAGCAGGATAATAGTAGGTGGTCAGGGGGTTGACGAGACTTACATATGTTTAGAAGACTGGGGTTTTCTGATCTTAGAGAGTGGTTAGGAATGTAGGGGGTTAAAAAGAGGTGGACAGAGAAGGACAACTAGAAGGTTTGAATATGAGCTTGTGAGCGTAGTAAGTCTAAGGAATTTGAGGTGGGTTCAGGCTCCTAGGAAGCATGACATTTCCCTGTGGCACATTTAGTTGGGGATACATGGCTGAAGTGACATTCACCTGCAGAGAAATATGGCTGTTGCAAATTCAGTGGGGTAAAGAGTAGAATGTGTTGTCATGTCCACAACTTCAATAACCAAATGCACAGGGAAAAACAATGTCCATGGCCTCAGAGGAAGCATGAGACAGCAGGCAGTATAGCAGGCAGCAGCAGGCAGCCAGTGGGCATGTCAGTGGCAGTAAAAATGCAACGCACAATGAGTAGTATCTTTATAATTGGTGTATGTGTGTGGACCGCTACCCCTTCACAGTATCTAGGGAACATTACCTAAAATGCATACTGGAACATAAATGTGACTACAGTAGCATACAGAAGCACACTTCTACATGTTTTAGTTACATAAGCATGTACTGTACACTCAGCACAACACCATAACTTCTTCTGCCTCCATGCACTTGGTTATTAAAACTGTGGGCAAGGCAGTGTGTGCTTCTCTTTGCCCACAGGGAATTCACAAAAAGCCACATTTCTCTGCAGCTGAATGTCACTTCAGCCATGTGTCCCCAACCAAATGTACCACAAGGAAATGTCTCGTTGCCTAGGCACCTGGACCTCTGAGGTAGTTAGAAAGTTCAAGCCATTTCAGGGAGTGAAGAGAGAGACAGTGATGCGATGAGTTTCTGGAGTTGGTGGCAAATTTGGAGATTTTACTGTAACAGGCTTTCAACTTGGCCTGTAAGCTTAGCTGAAGATTAGTGAATGGGGGGCACCGTACATAAGAGAAGGAAGAAGGTAAGTAGAGGTAAGGGAGGGGTCTATATCACATAGTCAAAGTTTTATAACTTCGAACACGGAATGTTCGAACCATTCCGTTCAAAGTTACAAAACTTCGACTAGTGATAAAAAAAAAAAAGAAGTAAAAACAAAATAAACTGTTGTAAGCAGGGGGGGGGCAAGCCCCCCTGCACCTCCCACACCCCCGCTACTTAAAGCTACCAACTCCAAGATCGCACCACACTGAAATGAACGGAAACCTCCCCTTACAGAGATTTCCATTTAAACGCTCGAATTTGTACAAGTTCGAACTTATGGTCTCGACCATATGGGGGTCAAACTTGTACAAGTTTGACTATGTGATAGGAACCCGAGGTAAGTGTATGTCTGGTGGAGGGGGTAAGGTAATGATTGTGTCTATACAGGAGACCTAGTTTCTGGTGAGTTTTTTTTTATTATTAGTTTGGATATGGATGCCAAATTTTAGATTTTCATCAATTATGACACTGAGCATTCTGGTATGTGATACTATTTCTATGGGGCTGTTATTCTGAGCAGTCAGTGTAAAAGAGTTTTTATCTCTATTGGTGTTTTTTGGATAGGGAGAAGATCATTAGCTTTGTTTTATTGGCATTTAAGGGGAGGCAATTACTATGCATCCATGATTCGGTATTAAAGAAGGCTAACTGAGTTTTGAGGAGTAGGTTGGAGGGGGTGTCTGCTGTACAAATAATGGTCAAATCATCAGCATATTGAATTAGTGTGGCATCAGACAGAGACGGGTGGAAGTTATTAATGAAGATGTTAAAGAGGAGGGGGCCTAGGATGGAACCCTGGGAAACTCTGGTAGGGGTGTGTAGAAAGGAAGAGAGAGTGAGTTTTTCCATTTGACAGCTTGCTGTCTTTCAGAGAGGTAGCTGGTAAACCAGGTGATGGTGGGTGTGGGGGGAGGATGAGAGAGGAGAGTTGGGATAATAGTAAGGGGTGAGAATCAATATCAAAGGCTTTGGAGAGGTCAAGGAACAGAGTAGAAACTACTTGCCAGAGTCGCGAGCAAGGTGTATGGAGTCTAGAAAGGAGAGGAGGGCAGTGATGGTACTATGCCCGGGACGGATACCATGTTGTGTAGGGGTTAGTAGGTTGTTATGGGTCATATAGGACATCATTTGGGAATGAAAACATTTCTCCATGATTTTTGATAGTAGAGATAGGATGGCTATGGGCTGAAAATTAGAAGTGCCAGTGTTTTTGCCTCCTTTATGGAGTGGAATGATAAAGGCGTGTCTCCATAGTGAGGGGACATATGACTCTAGTATGGATCGGTTTATTAAGATAGAGATGAGATGGGCAATGCTGCCTGCAGACAATTTGAGGAAAGTTGTGTGTAGGTTATCTGGGGCAGGGGAGCATGGTTTGAGTTGAAGGAGGAGCTTCTTTATATTGCTTATAGAGACAGGAGAGAAGCTAAAAGTAGGAGTGGGGTAGTCAGATTGTGTGGAGATGTAGAGGGGTTGGTTGGGACAGGAGGTTGAGAGTGGTGAGAGAAGCTGGTGGTGAGTTTAGCTATGGATTCTATGAGTAAAGTATTGAAGTTAGAGGCATTTTCTAGATCAGTAAGGTTTAGGTTAGGGGATGGATTATCCTTATTGCCTGGGTGGAGAAGGGAGGAGATAGAATCCTAGAATTTTCTTGGGTTGGATAAGTATTCTGATTGAAGTTTATTGTAGTATGATTTTCGATCCCTGATTATTAGCTTTTTTTGCAGTGTTATGGAGTTGTTTGACTTCTGTTAGGACATGGGGCAATTTATTTTTATGGTAAAGTTTCCACTTTTTGTCTCTTAGGTGCATGATTTGTTTAGTTTCTTTGGTTAACCAAGGGGAGGATGAAGTTTTAACTCTTAGTTTTCAGTGGAGCAAGGTTGTTGTTAAGAAGGTTCAGGAAGGTTTTATTAAAGTAATCAATGGCAGTGTCGAGAGGCAAAGTTTTTAAGGGTGCCCAATCTGTTACTTTTAGGCAGTCTATGAATATCTGTGGGTTGAAATTGGAGAGGTTCTGAGATTGTACGTAGTGGTGTAGCTTTTGAGAGGGAGAGGAACGATGGTCAGCAAATGCAGGCAGGTGGTCGCTGAAAGAGTCAGGAAAGGTGCCAGTATCTGAGATAAGGTTAGGATGAGACACTAAGGTCCAGTCAATGATGGTACAAGTGGTTCCAACTTTGTTTGGCCTGGTAGGAGAGTTTATTAATTGGGTGTAGTTGCAGAGGTTGACATTTAGGGAGGGGGATTCAGAGTTTATCATGGCCCCGTTTATGTTTACGTCACCTAAAATAACGGTTTCATTTTTGATGTTAGTTGAAAACCAGGAATATGTCTTCAAGTATAGGGATGTTGTTGCCTGATGGAATATACACGGCAGCAATGCATATGGATTTGTGTTTGTTGAGTTTAAGAAGGGCAATACAGAGTTCAGAATTGACAAATTTAGGAATGGGATTGATGTAGGGAGGAACAGTGTAAGAAGAGGAGTAGAGTATAGCTACTCCACCACCTTTTTTGTTGGGTCTGCCAGAGGGTAGCATTTGGTAGCCTATTGGGAAAATTTCATTATTTTTTTTATATTAGAATTAAGCCAGGTCTCAGTTATGGCAACAATGTCAGGTTGGGTATGAGACAGCCAAGCGTGGAGAATGGAATTTTACTTCTAAGGCTTTTGGTATTGATTGTAATAAAACGAAAATTCTTGGGTGTGGGTGAATTTGGTAGATGGAGATGAGAGTTGGATGTGGAGTTGGTAGGGCCAGTGTTGGAGTGTATGTCCCCGAAGACAGACAGTGAGAGTCTGTCTAGTATGAGTCTAATATAGTTTGTTAAAGAGGGTGAGTGCAAGTGATGATGAATGGTGTATTTGGATGGGTGTGGGGGGGGTGAGGGAGAAGATGATGGGAATTACTCAAATTAAATAGGAGTGTAGTGTTTGAAGAGTATAGCTCATGGGCTATAGATGAGAAAGATGGCTAGGTAGTGTGTCTGAAGTTTTATGTATATTGTGAAGGTAGAGTGTAGAAGTGTGATGCATATTGTGAAGGAAAGGTACAAGAGGGTGTAGAAAGGTAGGTAAGATAGGAAAGAATTGATAGTAGAGTGATGATTATTATTACGTTAAAAGAGTGTATTGAAGTCTGAGACATAGTGTGAGTAGGTTTAGTTGAAATTAGGAGAGGTTGGGAGTTTGTGTAGGTAACTGGATGCTGTGGCAGAGTGGGAGGAGTTATGGATAGAATAAATGTAGAGGTAGTGGGGGCGGGTGGAAAATGGGACCAGGGTAGGGGAATGGAGTGGGGCCACACCAAGAATGGCAGGTAAGGAGTGTTTAAACAAAAAACAAATCAGTAACATGGCAATGGGACTGTTCTATATTATAGTCCTGTGAAAGGTAAAAGATGTCGACAAGCAACCCAATTTGAGTTGTATGGATTAATGTATCTTCCATCGATGCAACATCTTTATTCTGCAAGAAGCATCTGAAAGGCCACCAAAATAATACAGGACAACATACATCCTACGCATGGACTGTTTAAGCATCTGGCATCAGGCAGGATATATTGCAGCATCCACTACAGGACTACGAGATTCAGTAACAGTTTCTACCCTACAGTGATTAGACTTCTGAGCTCGGGCACTAGTCTCAGGAGTCATGGTTGGGAAACACCAGCCAACTGGTCAAGAAAGTGCACCAATGCCTCCACTTTTTAAGAAGGCTGAGAAAAAGCTAAGCTTCCTCCTCATATTCTCTCCACCTTCTATAGAGGTGCAATAGAGAGCATCCTCACCTGCAACTTCACAGTGTGGTTTAAAAGCTGCACAGTTACAAAAAGAAAGGCGCTACAAAGAGTGGTGAGGGTTGCAGAGAAGGTAACAGGTTCCAGTCTTCTATCGATACATCTTTATTCTGTACGAAGCATCCGAAAGGCCACCAAAATAATACAGGACAACACGTATCCTGCTCATGGACTGTTTAAGCATCTGACATCAGGCAGGAGATATCACAGCATCTGCTACAGGACTACAAGATTTAGTAACAGTTTCTACCCTACAGTAATTAGACCTCTGAAATCGGGCACTAGTCCCAGGAGTCTGGACACATAAATCCATTTTTATTTGTGCAATATATACTTCCATATATTCCAAGTAAGTGCAATATTTATTATATCCATAGTCAGTATTATTTAACTCACTCAAGTGCAATATTAGACAAATAACAAGCATTTCAATCTGTAATGCATTTTGTATTACTTTAAATGTTGTGTTGTGTCTTTCGGCTTATCCCAGTTAGGGGTCGCCACAGCGGAACTCCGGTCCGCTAATGTTTGGTAGTGGATTTTTACTTACCGAGTTACCAGCCCTGATGCACAACCTTCAATGAAGGCACGCCCATTCATGCATGCTTCCACACAGACGATGCTCTAGCTGAGAATCAAATGCAACAACATCTTGCTGTGAGGCGACAACACTACCGCAGCACCATACCGCGGGTTTTGTATTACTTTAAATAGGGTAGTTAATTTAACTCAGGGGAGGATATTCTTTTCGTATTCAAGTGTTGGTAAATGTCTCTGCTCTTTTGAGTGTATTGGGAGTAGTACTGTTTTTAGTTATGTTTATTCCTCTACTTGTATGTGTTGTTTCACTTTCCTTTGTAATCTCAAGAATTGAGCTGATGCATGAAATTTCGTTTAGGCTAAACGTGTATAGTTCTAAATGACAATAAAGTTTACTTTGATTTGACTTTGATGTTTTTTGGCCTTTTGTTTTGCAAGCTCTGTCACTGGGTTTGGAGGGGAATCCATCCTGCTCTTTGTTAGAAGCTTAAGACGTTGGTTTTCTAGGTAGATCATGAGGGAGGATAACAGACTTTGGAGAGTGTTCAGTATAAAGGACTGGCAAGTGGAACAGTTTTTTTGGTTGTGCTGAGGCAAAAAAGGCACTGAGCATGACTATCTTTATGTGGAATCTGTCTTCCACAGTCACACTTCCCTTTTCTGGATGACTTGAACCTCAGTAAAGAAAAAGGTAACAAAAAGACAAAAGATTTCCCCAACAGGGCACTTATCTTAGAAAATCAGCGATGCTGACAGCAGAGCTACATCCAGGACTGGCGATCTGAATGGTGACAAAGAAGTTATGAGTATGGTGCATGCGTACATATCTTTTATGGCCGATGACTGTTGGTGGCCTATGCTAGATGTACCATGAACCCTAGATAGTAAAAGACTTTGATATACTGACTGACTTTGGGTCATCGTCTTGGCAGGCAACTCCCTTACGTCAGGAATACTGCAGTTTTTGTGAGACCAGTGCACACTATATTGGAGACTCATTTCCCCGCTATTGTATGACTGTGAGATTGCTATATATAAGGTAGAAGAGTATGGGAACTTTGGAGAAGTTTCTCATTCTTGCAGATAGTAAGTAACTGGTGATCTCAGTCAGTTGTAACTGAACTAGTTTCCAAGTGATCCTGCCACACTGCATTCATAGGGCAATTCTGGTTTGAAAAGGGCTTAGTTTCACTTGAAAGATCATCTGCACATTAATCTTATTATTTGAGTAAAGGCTGTTTATTTATTTTCTATGCTGAATTGCCAACTTTATTTTTTACATGGATAACAAAATATTTCTGTGCTACAGATCAAACCCGAGTTTTTTTTTTTTCCATCTGGCATTGGACTAGTCTCAGAATTTAACCAGTTTCTTAATTTCTGGGGTTAGCCATTCATTGCTGAAGTCCAAAATTTCTTGTATGTCAGTGGGACATATTAATCTTGTGGGTTGTTCAGTACATTGTATAGGGTAGGCACTGGGCTGGTGTTCAGGAAGGATGGTGTTCTTAAATGCCTTAAGTTCAATCCTACGTGACCCTCAGCTGCACATGAAATAAGATGGCAAGCTGCTTGAGTTGTATATTAGATCTCTTACATTAACACATTTCAATTATATTACTTCATTCATGCATGCAGTTTCTCTGCCTTACTATGTACATTTCCCCAGCTTACTCATGGTATTCTCAGATAAAAAAAATGAGGTCCACATACCTCGCGACCTCTTAGAGCAAATTATCTGGACAAAGCCATAAATAATGGGGGGGGGGCAGAGGCCCCAAAATAGGGACAATTTTTAAAATATTGGTCTTATAAATATAGAAAGTAGATAGACTAACAGGTTTTCCATTGGCATGAATTTTCTGAAGGGTTTGAGGTCTGAAACTCAAACGACTGTCATTATTTTCTAACTTCCATCCTCAATGATTTGCCAATCATTTTCCAGAAAAACAAAAATTTATGAGGAACAGACCAAAAATCTGAGGCAAAAATCTGGACATTCTTCGAAAATATGGATGTATGAATTGATCCAGCAATGGTAATTTGCAGTCACAAACATGAGTTTGGGTGCATACATTTCCAAGCCTGGGTAATTATGAACATCTGTCTCAGATAAAGCTTGCAAACATCTGTATAGAGTGGCTTCACTATCCCATGTTTCTTTGTACAATAAACATTGCTGTCTATCCTTATCATACTATGAATATGAAACTTACTGATTGTGGTTAGAACCACCAAATTGAAATATAGACTAATTCATCCACATAGATGTTGAAAGGCTAAATGTTCCATTTTCAAAAAAGTTACCTAATAGGAAAGGACTATATAAGTAATGATGAAGAGGTGTGAAAGCTACAACTGTCAACAACACAGAAAGTCAGTGAACAGAGCAATGTACCTATAAGTCATCTGTAAGAAGAGATTCATATCCACGGCCTTCCTTAGATTACTGCCCAACCAGAAGTGAAACATTTTATATTTTAAAATACAGACAGGCAACATGACAAGAAAAAATAATCTTGTATAAACATTCCTTAGTTTCATTCATTTCATGAAACCCCAATGTTACTAATAATTAAAGGTATTGACCAAGACAGAAACCTGAGCAGATCAGTTAAAGAAAGTCAACACTGTATGTGTATTGCTAGAAATGAATATGTGAGCAGAGATCTTATATGCATGATTATGTGCTTCCCAAAATAATAACCACAGTTTGTTGTCATGTACGGTTAAAATCTGAACTGATTACCACAAGACAGATCATACTTCATATATATTTGACAATAACCTCAGGAAGAGTGTTACAGTACTATTTTTGTTCTGTAAATATAATCCAGCCCCTAAAGTAATAAGTTAAGTACTGACAAACATTATCAAGAAAAGAACTATGACATGTCAGTAACAGAGGAACTTGGCTAAACTATTTCTTAAATATAATGTTATTATAAAATAAAACAGAGTTATAAATAAAGCTACTCCTTAACTCTCTGGAAATTTTAAAATAGTTCACCAAGAACATGGTGCCTAAATTCTCCAGGTGCGACTAACACTAAGTAAGACTGCAATCCAAATTGTAGCTTGCTACAGATCCCCCACCATGCCCCAAGATTCTCACTACATCTTTCTAAACATACTGGAAAATATTAAGATACAACTAAACACCCTAAACTGGGTGATTTCAACTACCCTGCCATTAACTGGGAAAACTACTCATGTACCAACACTTTTGCCCAACGGTTCTTGGAATTCATAAATTCCAATGCCCTGGATCAACTAATCCATAGTCCCACCAGAGGCTCCAATATCCTAGACCCGGTCATTACCAGCATGGGAAATCGATGCTCCACACCTATGGTCACCCCCTCGTTGGTCAGGTCTGACCATAAGATAATCAGCCTTGACATCCACATCCATCCCCCACCACCCAGTAAGGAAACCTCCATAAAAAACTTCTCCAAAGCCAACTTCAAGTCAGAAACGACAAACGTCATGACACCCATGCAGATGGGAACTGAAAGTTCGACTGCTGAATCCTACACTAAGGCACTGCACAAGCACATCCACTCGTGTATGAATCACGCCATCCCAAATAGAACCAAGACATTCTTCTTCAAAAAAAGGAAGCCAATCTGGTGGTCCCTTCCCATTAACAAACTTTACAACAAAAGGAAGAAACTGTTGCAGAAAAGAGGAAATTCCCAGGATGCAAAAAACTCCCTTACCAGCCCCAGTAAGAAGCTGAGATCACTCATAAAATCCCCCAAAGCTAGTTATGAAAATAAAATTGCCAAAGATTCTAAAGACAAACACAAGACATTCTATAACTACATCAAGAATCTAAATGGCAATGTTCAGATATGCTCTGAGCTACAACAGAATGGCATTAAATATACTGATCCCAAGGATATTGCCAATATGCTGGCAGATCGATTCAGTGCCACCTTCATCCCCCCCTCATCCCCTAAAGGGCCCATCTCAATACTGAAAGATTGCCAAATTCCAGAAATAATGGCCACACAGGTAAAAAATGCACTCTCCAAAGCTAAGAATGTAACATCCATGGGACCAGACAATGTCCCGGGCTGTGTACTACATGGACTACAAAATGAACTGGCACCTCACTAAATGTCATGTTTAATCATAGCCTCACCTCAGGCTTTGTGCCCACTAAGTGGCGCACAGCTACAGTTATCCCACTCCACAAGGTGGGATCCACCTTGGATCCAGGGAACTACTGCCCCATCAGTTTGACAAGCCTGATCTGCAAGGCCATGGAATGCATTATCATGGAACTTATAAACAAAGACATTGGCAACCTTCAAACACTGGACCCCACCAAGTATGGGTTTGTGAAGGGCCGATCTTGTCTCCTGAACCTGAATGACTTCTTTAAATCAGTCTCCAGAGTTGTAGACGAGGGTAAGGCAGTCCACACAGCCAAGGCCTTCAACACCATCCCCCACTCTGGAATCATAGATAAACTTACTAAGCTGGGCATTAATCCTGATGTCACTCGATGGGTTGCCAACTGTCTTACTGACAGAACCCACACTGTAAAAGTAGCAGACTCCAAATCCAGCTCCAGACAAGTGACAAGTGGAGTACCTCAGGGTTCAATCCTGGGACCTCTCTTGTTTGGCATCTACTTCTCTGAAGTACAGGCCAACACTAAGGGACTCTGGCTAACAAAGTTCACAGATGACTGCAAACTGGGAGCCATTATTGAATCCCCAAATTATGTAGATATTCTACAAAAGGGCCTTACAGAAACAGATGCTTGGTGCCAGAGCCATGGGCTCAAGCTCAATGCCAAGAAATGTATAGTTATCCCCTTTGGAAAAAAAACATGTATCCCTGAATTACCACATAGGTGGCAGTAAACACTGAAAGTGTGATAAGAAACTTAGGGACACAGGTGGACAGTGGTCTCCCCTTTGATAACCACATCGCCACAACAGTCTGGAAATCCTTCTATGTGGCACACCTCATCACTAAGGGCTTTTCATCCAGAAAAAAGGAGGTCATTGTCCCACTGTACTCATCCCTCATTAGATCCATTATAGAATACAATGCCCCGTTTGGTATATACCTCTCAAGACATCTGCAACAACTGGAAAGGCTGCAGAAATACCTCATTAATAGAATCACAGGCCTAAAGCAGGTGCCCTATGCTGACCATCTAAAAAAACTCCAGCTATACTCTGTTGCATATCGTCTACTCAGAGGCGATCTCCGCTTAACATACAAGGCCATGTCAAACCCAGAGCTGTTGGCCATGCTACACTTAAAGAAATCCCAATCCCTCAGAGCCAAATGCTCCAAAGATCTAAATCTTGTCATCAAAATGTACAAAACATGCTGGAGGGATAGGTTCCTGACCCAGAGACTCCCCAGACTCTGGAACAGATTTCCCATACATGTCAAGCAGAGCACCTCTCTGCCCCTCTTCAAAAGGAACCTTGACGATTGGATGGGAGATAGGAAATTCACCCCTGGGATCACGTCAGTCGCCCTGCTAGACAGGGGTCCAGGGAAGTAAATATTGTGGGAAGAAATAGCCAGGAAATTGTTATGGCTTGTATAGGCCCTAGGGCCGATAGCCTAGTACCAACATATGAAAACATACAGGGCCGATTCCAAAAGACTTGCTCTCAGTTTAGGTGACCATGTGGGGTTGAACTTAAGTCATTTAAGAACAACATCATTTCAGGAAACCAGCCCAGTGACTACCCTGCACAGTATACTGAATAGACCACAAGATAAATATATTCCACTGACATGCAGGGAATTTTGGGCTTAGCAATGAATGGCTAATCCCAGAAATTAAAGAACATGAATGGCTAATCCCAGAAATTAAAGAACTGTTAAATTCTGAGACCAGTCCAAGGCCAGCTGGAAAAAAACTCAGGACTGATCAGTAGAGCAGAAAGTTGCTCTGGAATTTTTCCTCTGGTGAAAGCCTGTTTAAACACAGGCCTTACACCAAAGTTAGTCACTTACACTGACAACAAGTCTTTCAGAATCAGGGCAGAATTAGACTGAGAGCAACTCTATTGGAATCTGGTCCATTGTTTTCACTTAACCAGGATTAATTCATTAATGATGACCAATAATTTCTTAGCTTTACATTCTTTAAGTCAAAATGACATTACTGACTCATTAATTTGAATCCGCTTGCTATACAAAAACAAATAATCAGAATCTGAACCATAGCTATGGTGACACCCCTAGTGTAAGTTGAGAACAGAATAAAAAAAACACTCTTCTGAGCTGAAGTAAACCGCTTGCTGAAAATGTAACAAGTGGCTTGCTAAGGATAAACCCCCATGACCACAAATACAATATTGGCATTCATTTCTGAATGTCATTTCTGCACTACATTTGACAATATCACCCCCCAACACCTTACACCTGGGGCAGCCACTCCCTTTGTCTCACCCTACCTAGGCCTCTGATCGGAATCCACAAGAAATATTAAGGCTTACTGAGGTTATATAGAATTTTATATGTGCATGTCAAGTTGCATATTAGACAATAACTAAACAATGCAGTTAGTGTCCAGAAGAAATTAAACAGTATAACCTTGGAGTATGCTAAGACTTTTGAATACAATGCTTCCTTTGGGATGTACCTCACTAGACATATAAAACAACTAGGAACGACTTCAGAGGTTCCTAACTAAGATCACTGGTTTAAAAAAAAAAAAAAAAAAAAAACAACTAAATTACCAGAAAAGACTGGAAGCATTGTCCCTTTATTCTGTGTCTCAGATTCCTGAGGAAGGTCTATACATTGCCTTCCCAGTCATTAGACCCAGTACTGCAGGATCTTTTGTACCTCCACAAACTGAATAGTACCACAAAAACCTGAACAAGGGATCTAAATCTTAACCAGCAAATAAAGCAAGGTATTAAGATGGGTTCATTGCACAGTGCCTTCCTCACCTCTGGAATAGCCTCCCATGGCAAATGGACTAGTATGATACATTATCTTCCTTCATACAGGAACTGGATAATTAGATGGATATTCACAAATTCACCACTGGCTTTACTGACTTTGCCCTCATCAAGAGGACAGGTTCAATCTGAGGTTGGGTACTGTAAGGCATAAAATAGGTGCAAGACTCAGTTGCCTTGTACTTCCTATGATTCAATGTAACTAACTGAACATTCAGTACACCAGCCCTGTAATAACATCAAGAAATGGAAGCAGTGTCAATACGTTTAGCATAATATCTGGGAGTTTGTGGAAAGAAAAAAACAAACAAAAATCTAGAGAATCAGACTTATACAGTACTGATACACTTGCATAACAAAAATGAGTATACTAATTACCCCTTTAAAGAGTACTATTACCTGCCAAGCAATAAGAGTATGGGAAGAAAGAAAAGTCAAACAAACAGAGACACTGCTGAGTGATATAAACTAAAGTTAAAATGGAAGTTTGGGGAAGGACAGTAGGCCAAAACAAACTCTAGGAAGCAGAAGTTGTGCACTTTACTGTTTGACATTGGCAAAGGGAATTAGGGTAAGAGCTGCTAAAGAGTTGCTTCTTGAGATACAGGGTTTGATTTCCTCAGCTTCCATTTGCCTAACTGTATAACTCTGAGCAAACTAGTTAACCAGACAATTTGCCTAACAGCATAACTCTGAACAAGTTACTTAACCAGGCATTGCTTCCAAGCTGAGTCTGAACAAGATCAATGCGGATCAGTGCTCTGTCCCAGTTAACAAATAAAATAAATAGCTGTGTAAAAGGGGGAGTGGGACAGTTAATATTGTTTTTGATCTTATCTTTTCTTTTGTCTTAAAGGGTGGTAAGTGTGAAGATTGAAGGAAGATGGGCGAAGGCTGCCAACCTAGTCAAATAGAATTTAATACATAATTATATCAATTGTATAAATAAATGTAAAATTCAGGCTTGTGTTTTTAAAATGAAAAAAAAAAAACACACCATAAAATGTGAACTTCAAGATTGTTGCAACATTGCCATCTGCTCTAAGGAAAACCAAGCCAAGCATTTCAAATGTGTCTTTTGAAGCTGAAAAGATCTTGTGAATCTCTTTGATGTTTACAAGTTGGCTCCAGTGTCAGAGTGTGGATGAAGGTTTCAGGCAGATTACTTTTCTCTGACTCCTTCTCCCAGGACGAGTTCTCCTGTCTCCTAGTTACCTCAATTCAAAGAGCTTTTCTTCCACAGGAAAAGTAGAATTGTCTCTAGCTCTGTTACAAAGTTTTTCCACTCAGACTACTGTCTCGGCCATGGAATTTCTCAAGCTTCTGGGTCTTATGGCTTCTATGATTACTCTAGGAAGACTCTACATGACAAAAATTCAGTGGTGCCTAAAATCGGTATGGTTCCAATACCACCATTGTCTGTCTTTTCAGATTCCTGTTTTGGGATTTTTCAGAGAGAACTCCTTTAGTGGAGAAACCAGTTTCATCTGAATCTGTCTCTCCCATTTTCACTTCCATCTTCAGCACAATCTGTAATTACAGGTGCCTTAGACTTTGCTTGAGGAGCAGTGTCCATGGGAGTAAAACAAAACAAATAAAATACACCAAAACACATAAAAGAGATGGCAGTAATTTCAACTCTCTTATTCATCTGTTGCTTCCAGGACCATTACAAATGGTTAAGGACAACACCACAGTAATGGGGTATATAAACAAATTGGAGTTGGGGACCAGCTCTAACCCTATGTGTAGGCAAGGTATTGTAGCCTGAAATATTAGTTTTCAGCACAATCTCACTCTACAGGCATCTTTTATTCCATCAAAATAAACTTTGGGGGCAGACAAGGTCAGCAGGAGCAAAGCAGACCCTAATGAATGGAAACTGAATCAGGGAGTCTTCCAGAAATTGATCCAGTGATGAGGAGCACCACAGATAGAACTATTTGCCTCCATTCACAGCGATCAACTGCCAAAATTCTGCTCCTGGACTCCATGCATAAAAGGCCTGGAAAACGGAAGCATTTTCTTTCCTTGAACAGGAATGTTCCTGTATGATTTCCACCCTTTCCACCAGTGACATCTGGTGACTTCAAAGCAAGCAGGGTCTGCAGGAAGCAACTGAATGTGTACATAGCCACCTTAGGCACAGGCTAACTAGGTGGCCGCCTAGGGCACCGCTTTAGCAGGAGCACTTTTCCAGTAATCTGGATGGTGTAAATAGACCAGGATAGGGTCACCAGATAGTGTGTGTGGTGTTGTGGAGCCCTTTTGCCTAGGGCACCACTTGACCTAAGTCCGACCCTGAATTGGTGGAGCCAAATACAGTTGGGCAAGGTTGTATTACAGCAGGTCAATAACCATTACCTGTGATCAAACAGATGTGGTCATTCACTTTCATCCACAGACTGCTTCGGTACAAACCTACTCATTATACCCACTTTACTGACTATATACAACTTAGATGTTTAGCCATATTCAACACTCCATGGGTCCCCCTGTTAACCACTAGTCTCCCCGCACTCCCCCAAGTGCCCTCCTCTGTTTCCTCCCTCAGCCTGGCCCCACACCATCCAGATTACTTCTTCTTTGCTTTTTCATACTTTGTCTTAGAGTGTTAAAAGTATGTGGGGAGGAGTAAAATGTAACTGGCCAAGATTCCAATGTAATTTAAGTCTGAGGAAAGTAATTGAACTAAGATGGGTGTCTATTTGAACCCCAGAAGTAATAAAGTTGCTGATGCACTGAGGTGCATCTTAGATTTTTTAACTAACTTTTGACTTCATAATTATGGCCTGAACAAAAAATTATGAATAAGGAAATATATTCAGTCCACCTGAGAATACTGCCTGCCTTCCTGCCCCTCCAAAAATATAGTTATCCTCTGTGTAACACTCCGAAAAGTAAAAGAACAAATGGCCAGTGGCATATATTATACTGCTGAGCATCTGGGAGAAGAAACCAAAGCACTTGGATTAAATCCACAAAGAGAAATGGACTGCACATAGAAAAAAAGAACAGGCAAGAACTCAACAGGGTAACCAAGTGCTGTCATATGGCATCGCTACTCTTCGCAACACTCTGCCAGTGATCAGCTGCTGTCATAACCAGCCTGCCCAGGCTAACACAGACAGCTACTTACAGAGTACAATGCTGATGTTGAATGTTATAGAAAGTGAAAAAAATATGCACACTGCTTCTGCAAATCCAGAATAATAAATGCTTACCTTAAACAATTGTACTTTGGCTATCAGAATGTAATAAAATAAAAATAGCAACAATTGGACAAAGTCATTAATTTTAGTTCCCCCCACGGATTTGACCATCAACTATTTCCACATTGTTCCCTTTAGTAGTATAACCATGTATGCAAAAGCAGTAAATGGCATAATTTCTCCATCAATCCTTTCAGTAGTTTAACAATATATGCACAAGCACTTAAGTGAAACATTTCCCCCAACGAGCTTTTCAAAAATGTGCCCATGTACGGTCAAGCACTTCACTGAAACATTTCCCCTGAAGACCCTTTCAGTAGTTTATCCATCTATGCACAAGCACTTCACTGACACCAAAGTGAAACATTTCCCCCAACAACCCCTTCAAAAGTTTGTCCATGTATTCTCAAGCACTTAAATGAAACATTTCCCCCAATGATCCCTTCAGTAGTTTGTCAGTAATTTGTCTATGTATGCACAAGCACTTCACTGATATCAAAATGAAACATTCTCCCAATGTCCGTTTCAGTTCATATATGCACAATCACTTAAATAACACATTTCCCCCAACAATGCCTTCAGTAGTGTATCCATATATGCACAAGCACTACACTGATATCAAAATGAGATATCCTCCCCAATCTTCAGCAGTTTGTCTATGTAACACAAGCACTTCATTGATATTAAAATTATACATTTCCCCAACAATCCCTTCAGTAGTTTGTCCCTGTATGCACAAGCACTTCACTGACATCTAAATTAAACATTTCCCCCGATGCCCCTTCAGCAGTTTGTCCATGTATGAATAAACACTTCATTGACATCAAAATGAGAAATTTTCCCCAATAACCCCTCAGTAATTTGTCCATGTATGCACAAGCAATAAAATGAAACATTTTCCCCAACAACCCTTCAGTAGTTTGTCCATGAATGCACACTCACACATGCATACACTCACACAAACACTGAGCCTGAAAAAAAAAAACTTTAAAATAAATTAACAAAAAAAGACAAAGATTTTTTTCCCCTCACTCGTGCATCCTCTTCCACATTAACCACTTCCTTATTCTTGGCTAAGGCTGCCTCAGTCAACTGAGGCAGACTGAGATAATAGGAACGGCTCCTCACTGCATCATGCAGCAGTCCAGTGAATCGCTCATTAAGTGACACTTGTGCCACTGCTGAATGCTGCCGACCACACCAATTGATGACTGAGAAGTCTAATGTGTAAGAAGCAGAATTTTTTGTTGTTGTTTCAGATCACCTCGAAACTCTGTGCAGGACCTGGAACACAACAGAAAGTCAACCATGAGTTGCCCCTGCTTTCTATTGATATCCAGGGTCATTCTAAAGACTCAGAAGGCCTCTCCAAAGATCACTGTAGTGATTCTCTAACGGGTCCAGGCAACAGTGGCTCTCCTTTCTTTTGCAAATGGACAAGATCAATTATGACAAACTTCCTCAGAAGACTGGATCTACTCACACAAGGCAGTGGATGTTTAATACATCCCATCTTGAAACAAATTCAACTAACTGACTAAATTATATCAGTTTTAATACCTTTTAGGTATTAAAGAACGGAAAGAAACCTGCTACTAGGAAATCATTTATTAGCAAATGGCACCAACTAGAAAATCTTTTCCAAGACAAGAACCAGGACGCTTTTAATGCTAGTATTTCTCTGGGTCTGCAGTATTTGTGTGAATTAATATCCTCTGGCCTTTCTTACTCCTCTGTCAAGATATACTTATCTATTTCAGCATGTCTGTACATTGATCCTCCCCCTTCAGTGCATTCCCATGTTAAAATGTTTTTGGAAGTGTTACATTTCAGGCCTCCTAGAAAACTGGGGCCTCCTCCTTGGGATCTCAACTTTATTTTGGAAAAACGAACTCTTGCTCCATTTCAACCAGCTAATCAAGCTGACTGGTGTTCTTGACATGGAAAACAATTTTGCTGATTGCTTTTACTTCTGCAAGAAGAGTATCTGAGTTGCAAGCTCTTATGCTGGGTCAGCTTTATTTCATTTTCAACAATATATGGTTTCCTTAAGAACAAATTTTTCTTTTATGTCTAAAGTGGTAATTGAGTTTACTTTGAGTCAAGCTATCCATCTCTCTATATTCTTTTCAGAACATAAAAGCAAGGGAGTAATGATTTTTCATTTTCTGGATGTTCACAGACAACTCAGACATTATCTTAACAGAACTAAAATGTTAAAAACGCTGATCATTTATGCATTTTTTTATGAAGGTAATACAAAAGAACAACCTGAGTCAAAGAATACCCATAACAAAGCAATTCCAGGCAGGTCACAGCTTGCAGTACAAGGGCCTTGGCTTCATCTGTGTTTTTTTTTGGAAAGGGGTAGATTCTAGAAGAAGCAACTTGGTCTTCTGTACATACCTTTACAAATCACTTCAAACTATATTTCTTCTCTCCTTTTTACAGCAGACTTTGCAAGGACCATTTCTTGGGGCTCCTAGACCCTCATCCTTCCTACTCCCAGTCAGTATAAACTACTATAGTCAACCCATGAACATAGTACAGTTGTGTATGTAAACTTACCATAACAGTGTATGTTCAAATGATCTTAGCTGTAGTAGTCAATCCCTCCCTCCTTCTCCCTTATTTTTGCATGTTGTTGTTGCCTAGGTGAGGACTTTCATTACATTTTCCCAGCATTTTCCTCTTTCAGGGTTCTACCTTCTCTCTCCAACTTAGCATGAAGGGCTTGATGCTCAAACCACAGTTTTTATTCAGCTCAGCTCAAGCTGGTTAATAGTTTAGGTGAGTGGTAGGTGCCCTTAAGTTTGTCAGTTGTCTGGCTATTATATCATTGGCAGGATAAAACCCATACAGAAAGTCTGCTGTTGTAGTGATCAATCAAGCATCAGCTGTTATGGTAAGTTTATTTACACGGATGCACTATAAACGTGCATGTGTGTGATATATGTTTATATATATATATATATATATATATATATATATATATATATATATATATATGTATATATATATATATATACATACATACACATATATATATATATATATATATACATATATATACACACATACACACGTTGATGGCCAACTGATCAACCACAAAAGGTCAACTTATGCAGATGGTCGACAGCTGTGATAGGCAGACAGTCCCTGGGTGAGGGAATATTTTTTCACCAGGGACTGTGTGATCTCAAAGTTAGTATATATAATTAGCGGGAGGGGAGTATTTGGCGTAGCTGCCCCCATATGGGGGTCCAGGAAACCTTGCCTCCCACTGCACAAAACTATGCTATTTTGTGTTTTTTGGTTGCATGCAGTGAGAATTTTACTTGCTCATGAGCTTTTCTGTTGGCAACCTTTTGTGGTCAATGTTCTTGCCTTTGACACTGTGGTATATCAACGTTATTCTGTAATTCTATCTATCTATATCTATCTAACTATATCTATATTTATCTATATATCTAACTATATCTATATTTATCTACAGCTCTCTTTCTTTATCTATATATGTATATATATATATATATATATATATATATATATATATATATATATATACACATATACATATATATATATATAACATACATATATAAAATTATATATTTGAAATAGGTGTGTGTGTGTGTGTGTGTGTGTGTGTGTGTGTGTGTGTGTGTATAGTATCATCATCAACCCCTTTTTTTCTCCATTTTCTACACAGGGGTGGGGTGTTGTGTCAACTGCCGCCATCTCTCTCAATTTAGTGCTACTCTCTGACCTTCTTCAGCACCCGTGCCTGACTGTAGCAGGTCTAGTCTCACACAATCTATCTTTCGCCTTGCTGAATGTCCTCCTTTCCTCTTGCCTTCTTCCTGTCAATTCCAAATCATATGCAACAGATTTCTTCTGCTTTTCTGCACATGTGCCAGAAACACTAATCTGTTCGCTGACCTTGCCTGCAAGTGGAGTTACTTTGGCTTCTGTTCTAATGTTCTCATTTTCTTATCTGTCCCGCAGTGTGCATCCTATCACCCATTTCAGGCATTTCAATTCTATGACCTCTAGCTTCCTCAGCTGCTCTGCCTTTACTGGCCAGGTTTCTGTACCATACAGTAGTACTGGTCACACCACTGTTTTGTATACCTTACTTTCAGCTTCTTTGGTATTCTTCTGTCATACACTACCCTGACACTCTGTGCCCGTTGGCTGCAGCTGCTCTGATTCTAGCTTTGACCTCTTCATTCAGATTTCCCTTCTCCTTAACCACCCCTCCAAGATACCTGAAGCTGTTAACCTGTTCCACTACTTTCCCTTCTAGCTCAGTTCTCAGCTTCTTCTGATTTCACTCATTTGCTTCCATTACAACTGTGTTATCTGCTCTCATTTTCAACTCATGTGCCTTCAGTTTTGCATTCCATTCCTCTTTTTTTTGCTGCAGTTCTTGCTCAGAGTCTGCCTGTAATGCCACATTGTCTGCATACAGCAACTTTGTTGACCTGTCCCCTCCATATTTGCTAATGTAGTCCATCACCAGTATGAACAGCAGTGGTCTCAGAGCTGAACCCTGATGCACACCAACTCTCACTAGGAATGCCTCTGTGAGCCCAAATACCATTTGTGCTTGAGTCACTGAGTCTTTGTACACAGCCTGCACCAAGTCTATCAATGTTTCTGGGACTTCAAACCATCACAAGACTGCCTAAATCAGCTTCCTTGGGACCTTGTTATTTGCTTTTTCCAAGTCTAGGAATTCCCAGTTGGGCTCTTTCATCATCTCTAGTTTTTTCTCAACCATCTGTCTCACTGCAAACATTCGGTCAGTTGTGCTGCATCCTGATCTGAATCTAAACTGCTCATCTATGATCTTATTTCCTACCACTTTTCGTATTCATTTATCAATCATCCTCTCCAAGACATTCATGTTGTATGAGAGGAGTTTCATACCTTTATACTGCCAAGATCATGACTGTCCCCTTTGTTCTTGTACACTGGCACTAGCATGCTTATTCTCCACTCATCTGGGATACACCTTTCTCTCCATACTGCTATGAGTACCCTCAGATTGCTCCCCTATCTCACCCAACATCTTTATCATATCTGCTGTGACCTCATCTGAGCCTGCTGCTTTCCCTGAATTTATTTTCCTCAGTGCAGTTCTTACTTCTTCTTAGGGTGTTTGACTCCTCTTTCACCTTAGGCTTTGTCTGGGGCAATACAGCTTCTGGGGGGTCTTCTTCATTCTGAAGCTGCTGGAAGCACTCCTTCCAACTGCCTTTGATAATCTGTGGGCTGGTGAGCAGGTTGTTGCTGGCATCCCTATATTTATGTTCCTGTCTTTGCCTTGCAGCCCGATGAGTTTCTTTGCACCATTTACTGAATCACTTTTCAGAAGCTGGTAGAGTGCCTCTGATGCCTTGTTCCTTGCTATTGCAACTCCCCCTCTTAGCCTCTTTGTTGGCCAACCAGTATTCCTAGCCTGGTCCATTTTTTACATCTCCCACTTTTTCCTGCATCCCTTCTTTCTTTTGATGACTTCCTGGTCTTCTGCAATCCATCACCAACTTTCCTTATGTACCTTGCTTCCATACCTGGCTCGGCCACATATCTATTCTATAGTCCTCACACAAGATGTTTTGAAGCAGTGCCATTCTTCAACTCCACCTATTATCCTTCTTCCTGAGGTGCTAGGGCCTTGAGTAATTCCTTGAACTCCTGCGCTTTCTCTCCAGTCAACCTCCAGATCTTCAGCCTAGTCTCTGTTCACTTAGAGCCTTCTCTGACCACTACTTGCAGCGGATTGTGGCAACCAGTAGTTTATGTTGTAAACTGACTGTTTCATTGGGATGACTCTGCAGTCAATGATTCTACCTCAGTTCCCCTTCCTTACTAGGAGAAAGTCTACCTAAATTGCATGTTGGCCACTTTTACATATGATCATGTGACTGTCTCTCTTGCTGAACCATGTGTTGGCCACCACTGAGCCATTTGCCAAGAAGAAGAAGTCTAGAATGGCCTCTCCTTTATTCCTGTTCGCCCATCCATGTAAATCCAGGCAATCCTCATATCCTGTTCTATCTGTCCCAATATCTGCATTCAGGTCACCTATTATCACCAGTTCAAGTTGTTCTGTTTTATCTAGTAGGTCCTGCAATGGCTGTATGAATGCACTCTTTTCCTCACTATCACAGCCCTGTTATGGGGCATATGCTAAGATTACAAATAGTGCCCTAACCTTACACTGTAGTCTGACTAACAAGAGTCTATCACTAATTCTGATGACATCCCTCACCGTCTTCTGAAGCATCTTCCTCACCACAATTTCTACCCCACTTCTAGTCTGCCCTCCTCCCGAGTAGTACACTCTGGATTCATAGCCAATTGACATTGCTGCATCTTGTCTCCTGGATACATAAAATGTTCATCCTCCTCCTTACCTTCATGTCATCTACTTCCAAGACGCATGCTGTCAGTGAACCTACATTGACTGTAGCAATCGTTAGTTCATGTTTGGCAGGTTCATTGGTTTTACATCCTGCTTTTGCTCAGAGCTATCCCAGGTAATCCCAGCTGGATAAATGGACATCTGCCAGCCAGTAGCTTATTTACACAGGGCTACTGGGCTTTATAGTGGGCACAGATTGGCCCAAAGAGGTACATACACCTCTCTCACCATTAGCATGGCTCCCTAGTGTAGATCAGAGTAGGCAGTGTCCTCAACCTACTTATCACCGGTAATTACCCATGCCCATTTTCGCAACACTGATCAACACTACTGAATCACCTAGAGCTAATTTTCACACTGTTGAGCAGCTACCCTGACATGGTGCTCAGTTTGTGATCCATGTTCTTCTGTCTTGAGGATACTGCACACCACAGTTAATACCCAAAGCGGTTGGTATATATAACTGTTTCCCCTTGTAAGCACCATCTAGAGCCTGTGCTACTGCCCACAACTCCATTATTGGGCAAGTTTGAGGTGGAAACATTCTGCATGTTTTTGGGAGATGGGTGGATCCCCACAGGGACACTGGGAGAATGTGCAGACTCCATACAGGCAACTGGCCAGAGGTCAAGATCGAACCTTTTATGTACATATTATATATATATATATATATATATATATATATATATATACACACACACATACATACATAAATATAGATAGCTATAGATATACAGCTAAATATATTTCTAAATACACACACACACATATAATGTATATATGTATACATACACATTATATATATATATATATATATATATATATATATATATATATATATATATATATATACATATACACACACACACACACACACACACACACACACACACACACACACACACACACACACACACACACACATTGTGACAACCATCTTTACCCTGGGGGCAGCAACTAAGGAGTCTCAGTCCTCATCACTGTCTCTAAAAGCAGGGATAGAAATGCACAATATCCCCCAAGAGTACTCTGGGAACAGGTTTCAAAACCTGGGACTGGACTATATGCTTCACTGTAGGTCCCCAAATGAGTCTCTACACTAACAACTGCAGAAAACTGTGTCCCAGTTCTAGGTATCTTGACACACTCACTCTTACATGTTTGATATTCACACATATACACAGTCTTGGTAAAGACTGACACATATTTACCTGATGTGTTTCTTTGCCCAAATTACAAGGTAATGGCTGCCACCAGCCAAATACCACAATACCCTGCAAAAAGGGTGTTCAGTTATATTGGGTAAAATAGATATTGAAACAAATGGTAGCATGTATCCCAAGCAGCAAGGCTTTTCAGAGTGGCCCTGGTGTTACCACAATGAGCATAAATGCTCTCAAGTTATTAAAAATGTTCACTAAATAACCAGCCAAAAAGAGAGGTAGTAAAACATTTAATCATAAATATAAGGATTTAAACCATGAGGGTAGCCGCGGTGCTGTGGCCATTAACGTGGCTGCCTCACAGCAAGAGGTTCTCTGGTTCGATTCTCGGCTAAGGTGCCTTCTGTGTGGAGTCTGCATGTCCTCCCTGCAGTCACGAGGGTTTTCTCCAGGTGCTCAGCTTTCCACCCACATTCCAAAGACATGCAGTAGGTGGACTGGGCACCCTAAATTGGCCATACATGAAAGTGTGTGCACGAGTGAGTGGTGCAAATGAACTACAGCAGTAGGGCTAGCCACTGACAAGTGTAAATCTTGGCTCAAGATGACTGTTACTGCAGAAGTGACACCCCGACCCCATGTACAAAATGGGAAAAGGGGTTTAGGATGGATGGATAAGGATTTAAAACAAGTAAATACTGAATAATTGATTCCAATAAACAACAGAGTTTCACACGCAGGAAATATGAAAATAATGCTGCAGGATGGTTCTCACATTGATTTTAGAAAACCTCTAACTAGGTGTTTTTCCCTAACTATCTGAGGAGTAACTGTCTGTATCTAATCTAAATAACTCAGCAAGGCAAGATTATACCCTTACTTCTGCAAGACAAGATGAGGAATTATGCCCACACTTCAGGCTGTTGTTTGTCCTCAGCAACTGGGACAACTACTCTGGAAACAACTGGACTACTACTGCTGACAGCTCTGGAAAATAACAACCTGAATAATAACTGAGTCAGAACCTGCTTTTATAGCAGATTTTTTAAAAGTTAACAGGAAGCTGCTATGTGAATTCAACTCTCTCATATCAGACTTTGAAAAGTAAATAAAACAGCTGCAGTGAAGATTCTATTCTCCCACCCTGGCACACAATGGCATTACATCTAGGTCAGCTGACTCTAGTATAACACACATTCAGAATTCTCTTTAAAAAAACACATACATTTGGTCAGCCAGAAGAATACTGTTTGACATTCAAGCATCTTGCATAAATCAAAGTGATAACCAAAAGACACAAACTTATTTATAAAATTATAGCTAGTCATGCTGTCATATGTAACACAGGGCAATTTACACTTATTTACAATTATTTATAAAACTTCAGCCAGTCGTGCTAGCACAGATAACAATATCTAATATCCTTACATGTATATACACTTTTTTAATCATTCTTACATGTCATATGAAGTATTTATCACTACTTTACCCATGTCATCAAGGCTATGTCATCACCGTGCCTGTGTCATGATTTAAAAGAACTCCATTCCATTCATACTAAAGATACACACACATTTTCAAAAACAGTATAATCACCTAAATCAGCCATCTAGATATTAAATTATTCAATCTAAAATAGACAAAGAAACAAATAATAAAACACAGACCATAGCTATCCATCAGCAAATGGCATTATGGAGAAACCAGACCTTATTTTAAATATGCATGCCATTTATGATTAAACTTACTAAAAGTAACAAGTCTTACCTTACCCCCACTGCACTACTAAAATACCACCAAAGACTTAGACTACTAAAGAAAACAATACTAATATTACCAGAGCAGACAGTCACTCATGAGTCATCCCACCTGTAAGTACATAAAGCCTGATTGCAGCCCAGTAAAATGAACTTGAACAGTAACTGAAAAAAAAACAGGAAAAGCAATGGATGAATGGACTATGAAGGGATTCCATTTGTGATGTACATGAAATATCTTGTGCTGCAGGATTAGGGAGCTCAATTTACTCATAGTTTTGCTATTCATAATAAAATTATTCCTTAAATGTGCAGTGCAAGATACATTGTGTCACACACCAGATCCAGAACTATTTCATATCTATATAAACACACACAATAAATACATGTGTGTGTGTGTGTGTGTGTGTGTGTGTGTGTGTGTGTGTGTGTGTGTGTGTGTGTGTGTTTGTGTGTGTGTGTGTGTGTGCACCTAGGTATGTATATCTGAAACACATACGCAACAAACTATTTCTGCACTGTCATCTGCGTGAAAGTAGATTACTTTCTACTATGTGTTTACGTGTTTATGCACTCATTAAGTTACATTCATGCTTTACATATCATGTATTTGAGTTTATTACTCATTAAGTTACGTTCATGAAGTTACATTCATGCTATACATATCATGTATTTGAGTTTATTACTCATTAAGTTACGTTCATGCAATACATACCATGTATTTGAGTTTATTACAACTGGCTTTTGAGGAATTGTACTGGAGCCATTTGTGTATATATTGCATACGGATTCACTTTAGAAGCTCGAATTCCCAAAATCTCGAACTTCATATTGCGCCGTATGCAGAAACGCAAAACGGGAGATTTCCCACTTCCTGTCAACACCGCAAAAAAGATAAAAACATTACGTACACACAGAGCGTACAAGAAGCCTTGCCTCTGTGTGCACGTAATGTTTTAAGGTAAGTAAAGTGTTATTTTTTAAAACTTTACATATTCGATTTACTGAAATCTCGATCATATGGTCTCGACCATATGACATTCGAGATTTCAGTAATTTGATTATGTAAAGTGCTTCCATTGCATACATACATAAATTGCTCCACTACTGTTAATGTATGCATTGCATATACTACATAAAGTCTTTGCTAAAATAGATAAAGAACAAACAAGTACCATTCATACCAGGCCCACCCACTGAGTACCCTGCATGTAAAAGACCTCATCTCTTCTACCAAATGCACACTAAAAACCTACCTCACTTCTAAAACAGGTGGTACCTGCTCCTCTGTTGTGATTCAGTTTTGCACCCTGCTTTCTATGAGTGTGCCAGTAATGACTCTTTTTGTTGGGAAGGGGAGATTTTCCCCTCTTCATATTTGTGTGAATGTGGAGTTGGTATATATCAGTGTGGGGAGGGGGTGATTTGCCTCCACAAAAATGTTTACAGTTTGGTTTTTCCCTATTTTGCTCTTTCAGGCATTTATAATCAGCTTCCTCAGGTTTCCATACTCAAGAGTTTCTTTGGGGAGCCATTCTACACTGTGTTCTATGGAGATGACAACTCTCAGTTCAGTCACAGAGGAACACAATCTGTGATTCTAACTGTTTTGCTCTCTAATGGCCTCACATTGTGGGTCTTGACATCTAGGTGACCTTAGCCACAGATGCTTTCAAAACTGCTGGTTCTCTGCATGGTGTCTGTAGTAGGGATCACACACAATTTTGTGTATATTCAGTTTCTCATCTGTGCGGCATGCACACCACTTTGTCTCCTCAGTGTTCCTTGAGAGTATAGATTAATATTTCACTGATATACAGACATCCTTGCCTGAGTATGCTCTCCAGTACATGATCAGGTAAGACTACTGGGGTCTCGAACAATCAGAGAAGGTTTAAGATTGCAAACACTAACTTTATTAAAAGACATCTTCGGCTGTTTGTAGTATCTTAACATAGATTTTTTAACTTAAATAAATATTTCCTTTTACCTTTTATTTGGCTCGCTGTCCCTTCCTTAACAATCAATGATGTTCTCCATCAACCCCACTGATCCATTCATTCCAGAAAGGGCTGCAGACCCTGGTCCATTTGAGCCCCTTGAGGGCCAACAGCTAACAATCAGAGAGCACCGTCATCAGTGGAAAGTTTCTTGATTTTAGGTCTTTCATCCCTTCCCTGGCAGCTGACGTGTAGGCTTCACCAAACTGAGGTCTGCTATTTATTTATTTTATTTTACATTTGTTTACCAGGAATATCCACTGGGCCGAAAAAAACCCGTTTTCAGTGGAGGCCTGGGGAGAAAATCTCCAAAAAAGACATACAAGTACAAACATTCCTTTCCTTACACAACAGTGGGTCTACATTGAGGTGTGGATTTTCAGAACCAGGTGCTCATTTCAGTTCCATGTATTGCCTGCTACCTTTGGCTAGCTGTCAGCAGCACAGTGGGCCAGACTACATCCCAGGATTGAAGAGTCACAGCTGGTCACTTAGTCCCACAATCCCTTGTCCGTTTCTCCAATGCATGAATCACTGCAATCCAGGTCACCTGCTTTGCATTCATGGCTTTACTCCACTGTGCCATGAAACTGACAAAAATAAATACTAGAAATTTCATCAATGTAAAAGCAATAACATAAATGTAATAATCTATGAAAGATAAATATGCAAAGTACCCAACATAAGGACTAAATATGTACAGCAACGGTCAATGCTACTTTCCCAAAGGTAGTGTCTGGAAAAAGAGGAGGATACCCAGACTGCAGCAACATGGAAGCCTCTTTCCTAATTTCCATGAATATGAAAATGCATCTCTCAATTATTAAATGTTTACATGCAGATATACATAGGATTACATTCTGCAACATATTGTCATACGTAAACATCTACTCTACAATCGCAAAGTTTCAATCAAAAATAAAATACCTAAGATAAAAACCACACTGGTGTCACCTCTAATGCCATAAACAAACTTTATAACAAAAGGAAGAAACTGTTGCAGAAAAAGAGGAAAATCTCAGGAAGCAAAAAACTCCCTTACCAGCCTCAGTAAGAAGCTGAGATCCCTCATAAAATCTTCCAAAGCTAGTTATGAAAACAAAATTGCCAAAGATTCCAAAGACAACCACAAGGCATTCTATGACTATGTCAAGAATTTAAATGGCAATGCTCAGATCTGCTCTGAGCTACAACAGAATGTCATTAAATATACTGATCCCAAGGATATTGACAATATCCTGGCAGATCGATTCAGTGCCAACTTCACCCCCCTCTCATCCCCTAAATGGCCCATCTCAATACTGGAAGATTGCCAAATTCTGGTAATAATGACCACAGAGGTAAAAAACACACTCTCCAAAGCTAAGAATACAGCATCCATGGGACCAGATGACATCCCGGGCTGTGTACTACATGTACTAGAAAATGAACTGTCACCTCACCTAAGTGTCATGTTTAATTATAGCCTCACCTCAGGCTTCGTGCTCACTGAGTGGCGCACAGCTACAGCTATCCCACTCCACAAGGGGGGATCCACCTTGGATCCCGGGAACTACTGCCCCATCAGTCTGACGAGCCTGATCTGCAAGGCCATGGAACGTATTATCATGGAACTTATAAAGACACTGTCAACCTTCAAACACTGAACCCCACGCAGTTTGGGTTCGTGAAGGGCCGTCTTGTCTCCTGAACCTGATTGATTTCTTCGAATCAGTCTCCAGAACCGTGGATGAGGGTAAGGCGGTCCACACAGCCTATCTGGACCTCGACAAGGCCTTTGACACCATCCCCCATTCTGGAATCATAGATAAACTTACTAAGCTGGGCATTAATCCCTATGTCACTCAATGGGTTGCCAAATGGCTCACTGACAGAACCCACACTGTAAAAGTAGCCGACTCCAAATCCAGCTCCAGACAAGTGACAAGTGGAGTACCTCAGGGTTCAGTCCTGGGACCGCTCTTGTTTGGCATCTACTCCTCTGAAGTACAGGCTAACACTAAGGGACTCTGGCTAACAAAGTTTGCAGATGACTGTAAACTGGGAGCCATTATTGCATCCCCAAATGATGTGGATACTCTACAAAAGGGCCTTACAGAAACAGATGATTGGTGCCAGAGCCATGGGCTCAAGCTTAATGCCAAGAAATGTATATTTATCCCCTTTGGGAAAAAACATGTACCCGTGAATTACCACATAGGTGGTAGTACACGAAACACCAAAAGTGTGATAAGAGATTTAGGGACACAGGTGGACAGTGGTCTCACCTTCGATAACCACATCACCACAACAGTCTGGAAATCCTTCTATGTGGCACACCTCATCACTAAGGGAAGGGCTTTTCATCCAGAAAAAAGGAGGTCATTGTCCCACTGTACTCATCCCTCATTAGACCCATTATAGAATACAACACCCCATTTGGTATGTACCTCTCAAGACATCTGCAACAACTGTAAAGGCTGCCTAAATACCTCACTAAAAGAATCACAGTCCTAAAGCAGATGCCCTATGCTGACCGCATTAAAAAACTCCAGCTATACTCTGTCACATATAGTCTACTCAGATGCGATCTCTGCTTAACATACAAGGCCATGTCAAACCCAGAGCTGTTGGACATGATACACTTAAAGAAATCCCAATCCCTCAGAGCCACACGCTCCAGGGATCTAAACCTTGTCATCACAATAAACAAAACATGCTGGAGGGATAGGTTCTTGACCCAGAGACTCCCTAGACTCTGGAATAGACTGCCCATACATGTCAAGTAGAGTGCCTCTTTGACCCTCTTCAAAAGGAACCTTGACGATTGGATGGGAGAAAGGAAATTCCCCCTGGGGATCATGCCAGTCACCCTGCTAGACAGGGGTCCAGGGAAGTAAATAGTGTGGGAAGAAATGGCCATAGGGCCAATAGCCTAGTACCAACCTATGAACCTATAAGTATTGATGGGTGACACTTATCAAATGCAGAAGACAGCTAGACTGTGTCAAGACATTAATGGACAAAGACAGGGATATTACAGTTCTAGATGAACAGGTGAGGCGGGTGACAACAGGATGGAAGACGGAACTCTGCAGTAGGGCCTAAACCCTACAGATACAGCTGCCCAAGAGACAATGCAAGAATAAAGGAAGGGGAATTACTAAATACCATCTACAGAAATGGCAATAATTTTCCAAGTATAACTCACTGAGCATAGAGTCACTTATTAAACTAAAATACATAGAACCTGAAATGCATCTCTTACATGTTGAGGCAATTACAAAAACTAACCTACGCAGAAAGTTAATCCCAAACATTTCACTCCACTATTTAAATTAATGTTATTCTTTGGTTTGTGTACAATTTCTGAAAAGATACTCCCCATACCAGTTTCAGCAGTTTTCAGATTAATAAAACTAGAACCTAAATCATTATAATTGTTCATTACCCCATCAAGTCTCCAATGATTATGTTAACCATTGTTCCAGCTCAAGGTAAGTGGCATTCCAAAAGACAAACATGTCAATCACCAAAACACTCTCTGGTGCAGTTCTAGTCTGGTACCACTAACATGCATCTCTGTGTAAGAAAAAGTTAGTGACTTATGATTTGTCTGGTATGTGTGGCATTGCTATGTGAAAGGGGACAGTGACAATGCCCAAGTATTCATTCAAATGGCCCATCTGGATGAGGAACAATTTAGAAATTCCAGTATTGTTAAGACATTCGTATAACCCACATTCTTCAGCATTCTAACAATATGGATTCTCAGTATAAACCAATAACAATTTGTAAACAATCAGTGACTGGATTGTAAACTATAAACAAAACAACACACTCATGGAATGCCACAAAAAAATGAAAAGGGCTGGTTTTTTTTCAGCTCAGAGGAAAATACTGACTTATTAATCCCTTAAGTATGACAAATCCCCTAAGTATGACAAAATTTATACAGACAAAACAGCACGCATGAAAATCAAAGCAGAAGGAAATGTCAGGATTAACGTATAATGTTTGAAGCTAGCATCAGCATTATACATGAAATCTGGTAACTCTTTACACAGATCTGATGTTGCTCTGCACTCATGCATTACGTTCTGACAATAAATTCAGGGAATAAGCTGCATGCATTTTGTAGGGACATTAAAGATAAATTAAACACAGCACTGTTTGTATTTGATTGGAGCCTGTTGCAGCAGTTAGCAACCAACTTTTTAAACCACCTGAGTGGCATGATTACCTACATACATACATACGTACATACATACAATAATATCCTGCAAATTCCAAGGCAGTCACACTATGCAAGTGCTTAAGGTGGTCAGGAGGAGTAAACTGTTGTCTCATAGTTGCATTGCACTACAGTAATCGCCTGGCTTTCTTATACACTTCTTAAGTACACTCACTGTTTTGGTGGGCTCACTCTGGCTTCAGTTAGTCCTGCTGCTGGATGGTTATCATTTCCTGCTCTGCAACTGGGAAGTAACATTAGGACACCGAACGGCTCAATGCTCTCCTACAGGTTTCTGGGACTTCCTGTTCTTTTCTTACAGAAGTCTCCTGCAAGTTTCTAAAGTCATCCAGTTTTAAAGACATCTCCCACCAGGTCCTAAAGTCTTCCAGTTTTACAGACAGCTTTCTGATTTTTTATTTACAATTTGATTTTATTTTTTTCCAGACAATACGCTGTCTGGAAAAGGCAGTCTTCGTTTTCTGGACAGTGTCCCTTAATTCCGGACAGTCCAGAAAAATTCTGGATGGTTGGCAACACTATCACACACATTTACAAAAAGATGGATGCACACACACACACGCACACACACACACACACACACACACACACACACACACACACACACACACACACACACACACACACACACACACACACACACACACACACACACACACACACACACACACTGAAATTAGCACACAAACACTCACAGTTGCTGAGGCACAGATACACAAACTCACATGTATGTATACAGAAACCCACATATACAGATAGAAACACAGATGCAGAGGCACAGATACACTGATAGACACAAACACGCATGCACGCATATACACACATAGCCAGTTTACTACTTGAGTTCACCGCAGATGTCTAACTGACATCAAATGAATAAATTAATGCACAAATAATAACCATAGTAATATATTTTAGCTCAGTGCTGTCAAACTCATAAAAGACCCAAGGCATGCTCGTACATGCACACAGACACACACACACACACACACACACACACACACACACACACAAACACACACACACACACTGACACCTCGTTCTCCTTGATTGTCTGAATGTGGTCCTGCTGCCATACATTAGAGATGCAAATGGGCTTCACAGAAGGTTTGAAGTCCATGTGGTGATTTGTCTCACAGCAAGTGGAACAGCTACTGGCTACTGCTTGTGCTGTTGCTGATCCACTCACTTCTAGAACTGCTACTTTACCACTGACTAACTACAATTTCAAGGAGAACTGCACCCAAAAACTGAAAAAAAAACATGTTTTTCAGCAACTCTTGAACTTTTCTGCATTGCTAATGCCTCTGTATCAAAGTAAATGGTTAATATTATTTTCTAATTTGTTATACTTCAAAACAGCCTTAAGGAGGCTGCCATGGCTAGCATTATTTAGGTTGGTATTGAGCTATCTGCCCGAAGGCATATATTAGCCCAGCCATGTTGTGTGGTATTCACCGCCCCTTTAGTAGTTCCCTAGACCCTTCTAGTAGTGCTGTTGGTGTGATCCCCGGTGTGAACTTTCTGTTACCCATCCACTCATGAAGGTTCCTCTTGAAGAGTGATAGTGAGGGGCTCTGTCTTATGTAGATCGGGACACTGTTCCATAGTAAGGGAAGTCTCTGCGAAGGGAATCTATCCCTCCAGCATGTTCTATTCATTGTTGTGTTGAGGTTTATATCCCTAGAGCGTGTAGCTCGAGTAGATTTGGTTTTGCTAAGATGAAGCATGTTCAACAATTCTGGGTTGGACATGGCTCTGTATGTTAGACAGAGATCGCCTCTGAGAAAGCGGTATGCAACAGAGAACAGTCTTAGCTTTTTCAGTCGTGCTGCATAGGACAACTGTTTGAGGCCAGTAATTATCTTGGTTAGGTACCTCTGTGGTCTCTCTAGCTGCTGGAGATGTCTAGCCAGGTACATTCCAATTGGTGCATTGTACTCAATAATGGGTCTGATGAGGGAAGAGTAGAGGGGCACCATTACATCCTTAGATCTTGAAGCGAACCCTTTCATGATCAGATGGGTCACATAGAAGGATTTTATAACCACTCTGGCAACATGTTTATCAAAGGAAAGCTGGCTATCTACTTTGGTCCCTAGATCCCTTATTTCTTCTTCAGATTTCAGGGGATTACCTCCTATGTTGTAGTTTGCGGGTACTCTGTTTTTTCCAAATGGGATTACTATGCATTTTTTTGCATTTAGCTTGAGACCGTGGCTTTGACACCATGCATCAGTCTCATTTAGGCCCTTCTGGAGGATCTCCATGTCAGCCGGAGACTCTATTATAGCACCCAGTTTGCAGTCGTCCGCAAACTTAGTCAGCCACAGCCCTTCCATGCTTGCCTGTACTTCTGAGAAGTATATGCCAAACAGGGGGGGCCCCAGGACAGAGCCCTGTTTTGCAGTCGATGCCTTTACCTTCCTGATGTCACATTAGAGGACAGAAAGAAATCCTTATGATGGGATCATTTACTGTAGTTTTCTCTCTCATCAGTTAACATCACTGCTGTGACTGCCTACTTTTCACTGTCAGCATATCTGCATCTCCAATTACTTTGCTACCTCTGATTTTCATTAGTGGCCGTCTCTGTTACAGCATTTTAAGGAATGTTTGAATGACAGGCTTGAAAATGTAGCTAATTGTTCTTTTCAAAGTAACAACTGTAGTGTTGAAGTGTGAGAAGTGTGACCCCTGTGATTTGTAAGTGTTACTTGTGCAGAGATGGTTTCTGTTGCATTCACAGTTTTAAATATCACAGCTAGAATTAAAGTCTTTGATGCTGATCTTTCCCCAAATCCAGAAGAAACATGCACTTTTGCAGAAGTTACAGTGCAGAAAAAATGCAAAACCAAATAGTGACAGAAAGTAAGGAGTTAGATGAACACATTTGCTTTCTTTCTTTGAGGCAATGAGTATTATTAAAGTGAAAGACATTTACATCTGAAAACTAAGCTTGAAAGCCCTGCCTTTGTTCAGACTCCAGGTTACACTATTTATCTGATGTGTAATGCTGGCAATCTGTAACTGATAAGGCACATTTAAATGTCATTGTTTTCTTAATGGCTGTGTTGTTGGGATAACTGACCTAAAACTGATGTGCCACTCTTAGTAGCTGTTGTGATGTAACAGATGAGACAAATGCAAGAAAGGCAAACATAATCATTAAATGATATCCTTCTGTATGTGAAGTGTTTAGTGTTGGATTACAGGGAAGGAAAAACACTTTTTGGAAAGAAAAAAAAACTTGAATAGGAGTGGAAAAGTACAAGCAAAAGACAGCTAAAACCTAATACTGTTGGGACTTTGTCTACGTGCAGTTGTTTTTCTCTGGGTTCTCCTTGTGGATTAAATACGTGCAGTTGTTTTTCTCTGGGTTCTCCTTGTGGATTAAATCCCTTTTTTAGAATACCAGGTGCCCCACCAGTGTTTAATATGCTAGGATCCCATTTTCTAAGAAATTGGGCCATATGATACAGGTGATGTTTGTCATTTAATTTAATTATTTAATTTTTCAACCAGATAAGCTCCCTACATATCGGTGACTCCTTCTGAGGGTGACCCAGCACTGTCGGGTTAAGTCTTCTTCTTTTCTTTCAGCCTTTCCCAGTTAGGGGCCGCCACAGTGGAACTCCGTTTCACTAATGATTGGCAGTGGCTTTTTAGGGAGCCGAGTTGCCAGCCCGACGCCCAACCTTCAAAGAAGGCACACCCATTCACGCACCCACCTACCTGTATGTTTTTAGATGCCATTCGACCGCGAGGAGGACATGCAGACTCCACACAGAAGGCTCTCCAGCCGAGAATCGAACGGGAGAACCTCTTGTTGTGAGGCGACATTGCTAAAAGCTGTAGTAACTTTCTCAAAATTACATAGCTTTTTGGACACTCATCTCTGTAATGAACAAAAATGATATGCTCGAAAGTACTATTTTTGGACACACTTTAAAGCAAGTAACCAATAAAATCTTGCTAGAAGGTGGCAAATTCCCTAAAGTCCATCTCTGTTTAACAACATACAAAAGCTCCAAGTTTGCAGCACCTTGGTAAAGATAATATGTAGTGCTCTCTGTAATGGCAGTCACAATACCACTTGAATTTTTCTATACAGAGCTGTTTGAAATATATTAAAAATCACTTCAGTTAAGGTATAGTCTGGTATCTTGCCTTTTGTAAACCAAGTTTTAGTTGAATGCAGTTTGTTAAATACAACAGCTCCCTGTATATTTCAAATTTATCATGGGAAAACATGAAGTGGAAATTGTTGCTAGGTGTGCTACACTAATGGAAGAGGGCCTGTATACTGAAAGGCATAATAATGTGGCAAGACTGTTGCAATGGGGATAATGGGGATTATGCAAACATTACAATACTGAAGTAGCTGGGAAACATGATCCACAAAGGATTACAGAGAATAATGAAGTTTATATCATGTGGGATTATCCATTACCAACAGTTCAAAAAAATAGATGTGAGAAAACCAGATATAGTAGTTGACGAAAAGACAAAAGTAGCATTGATCACTGAAACTGTTACACCTGATATTACAGTATCTTACATACAGAGAGAGAGAGAGCGACACAAAGTCATAAAATGCAAGGATTTGCAGGCAGAAACAAGGGCAATGTGGAAGAAGGATACCCAGACGGTTCCAATAGCAGTGAGAGCAATGGGTCTCATGAAAAAGAATTTACAGCCTTACTTAGATATGCTACCAATACATACATGTAATTCCATATGAGTTGCAGAAGGAGTCAGTTCTGGGAACACTGTGGGTGCTGCGAAGAGCACTTTTGGCTAACATCAAAGATTGAAGCAATTCTAGTTTTAAGAGCTTTAATCATACTTTGACTTAGGAATGGGGTCCATTCCCATCTTGGTATTAGAAACCCAAAAATTTGGAGAAATTAAATCGTTACAAACATGACATCAATGAGTCAGGTTTTCTATGAATTCTCTGTGAAATGTATCAGGAAAGCATTAATTGGTAGGAGTACAGTAATACTTAAGAAATCTGCATGTATCTTTTGAAAAGCTTAACTACATACATTCAGTTGCTGATTCTTTTGGCTTGCTGTACGGTCAGCCAGGCAGAGCAAAGTAAAACCTTTTAATGTAATTTCTGGTAGCCATATTAACAGCAGGTACTGAAGATGTGCAGTGGAAGTAAAGCTCAATTTGGCACACAAATCACAGTGGATACTTACCAAGTGACATAAGTGTGGTTTAAAGATTAAACAAATTAAACATTCATTGCACAGACGCAATGGACAGGAGTTTCAGAGTAGGGCTCGGGATATGGAGTACACATGCATAACAGATGAGGATTTCAGCTTTAGTACATGACCATATTGAATGTACGTGGCTAATAACAAGACTCTGTGATTCTCACCCAGGGTAAACTAATCAGAGGTCAGTGAGAACAAGTTATTAAACTATCACCTGCCTGGTTCTTAACAGGGAAATGAGCTGAAGCCTGCAGTGTGCCATCATGTTAACTGATAACAAGAGCTGTTTAAAGGCAACATATTATGAGAAACTTTGATAAGGACATTGTGGTTTGGCAGCAGCAGAAACTTGGCACAAACTACTAGTAAGCAATCAGAAATCCTGATAGACAAGATCGAGAATGATTAATGGAAGAGATGGAAATCAAACTCTGATTCTAACCAACAGCAAGTGATTCAAAATTAGTAATAGGAGTGGCTTATGGTGTACTAACTTATCAAACACACATCTTTTATGCTAAAAGGATCTTTGTTTTAGATGACTGTCAGGCATTGTTTCAGTATGTGGTATCTGGTCTGAAATCTTTGGAAAGAGAGATCAAGCTATCTGTTCAGAAAACACTAGTAATCTGACCTAAGTATTCTGCTGGCAGCAGCCACATAGAGGTATTATTGTTGCTGTGGTACATGGAAGGATGGGGAAGGATACTGTGAGCCTGCAATGCATGCAGGAAAACTCTTGAGTTTACAATAATGAGATACAGCCTGCCATGCAGAGATGGGTACCACTTTTCCTGCCTGTGAGAGTACACCTATTGCAAAAGATGGAGTTGTTTCTATAACTCAGCTACAGAGTAGTTAGCTATATTCTTCAGGTCACAAACTGGGTGATTCACAAACTTCTGCAAATGCAAAGCATCTGCATATGCAGGTGCAAATATGGAGACCTTCCACTTAGCAGTGAGGGATAAAACTGCTACAGATCATTTCCTACATTATACCTTATTCTAGTGCTCTGAGCCAAATAATAAAATGAAAAACTTTATGAAGTTGAGAAGTCTGACTCATGAGGCCCACAGATATATCAGGTGTAGGTGTTGGTTTTACAACCCTTTATCCATACTTCTTTTTTTTCTTCTCTGTTGCAATGTAACATGCCCCAGCATCCTGCCTCTTTTTAGCCATCACTGACTGACAGCCTCATTTTCCTACCAGGGTGAGTCCATTAGATAGCTTTCCATATGAATATGTGCACAGTAAGGGCACTGGCAAGGTTAGCTAAGAAAAGACTGCTGCATCAAGTACACTCTCTCCTGATGTAGAGTGTTTTCTATTTATACTCTGGCATCCCAAGACAGGAAAATGTAACAGTTTCATCAACCTGCCTGTTCTACGCTTACATAGGTAACGGTACTAGATGTCTGTTTCTGCCCCAAGTTACTAGTAGCACTATTGTCATTATTCTTATGGATTATATTGCCTTCAGCTGCTCACTGTTATCCCTTGGATAACCCTCTTGTGACTGGGATGGCTGCTACATAAATCCACATCACTGTGGACCAATGCTGTACCTCTGTGATAATAGTCAGCCTGGAAAAAATTTCTGCTCCTCCGCAACTTTGATTATCAAGTTCCTTCTCACTCTTCTCACTCTTTGATCTATCTGTTCCCAGACTAACTGGCCAAAGCGGAAGCTTAACTTGCTTAAACTGTGTCATATGTCAGTACCATGAACCAGCACCTCACCCCCTAAACTCTTCAAGTCAACAGTAACCAAAAAAAAAAAAAACAAAAAATGCACTTTACTGTACTAACCCCATCGCTATATTGTAGCGATGAACTTATTACAGATCCAGACACACCCCTCCCACACAATGCTCTTCCAATGAAGAACAAAAACAAAAACAAAACACAATGGATGTTCCTTCTAGTAAGGTGGCAAGACGCACAACACACATGCATACCCTCCCTCCTGCCCAGCCATTCAGGTTTCATTTATGTGCCCTGCCCGACCCACCTCCATTGCAACTGCTTGCTAAAGTTTAAAAGTAAAAAAAAAATCTTTTTCTTTGTTTTTTTTAACTAAAACCTGAGTACCATGATTCTAAGATTTTAGTTTAAACAAATTCTTATACAAGCAAACAGCTTACTAAAACTTTAGCAAACAGCTGCAACAGTTTATACCCTGCCTGCACTGATCACTGCAGCACTCAGTGATTAGTAAAAAAAAAAAAGAGTTTTTTTTTGTTTTTACTTTTAAAGTAGCTTACTATAATGTAGCTTTAAAAGCTGGTATTGCATTAGAGATTGGGATTGGCTGATTATGCCCCCCCAACACATTGCGCCCAGGGCAACTGCCCCTTTTGCCTCACCCTACTATGCTACTTGGCCAAAGCCACACTGCCAGTTGACTGGACAGCTAGGCTGAGGGAAATCTTTGTGTTGTTAGCATTTCTTTTAACTTTTATGCCATACCTTTGTGCTGCACTACACCTGAAAAGTAATGATGTCAGTGCAGATTTAAGTCCATGAAGAACAGCTAGTGCATTTTCTTTGTGTATAAAATGGTTGAAGCCCTAGTCTTTACTATGGGTCATAGCACTTCCAGGAAACCCACCCCCTGGATAAGTAAACTGCAAAAAAATGCTGTTTATTCCCAACATCCAGCTGACTTCTCAGTCTCCTGTGTCACAGTCAGGGCTCCATCCCTCTTGTCCATGGATCTCACTTCCTTTCTTTCATTAGTATGCAGTTTCATTGCATTAAGAAACTAATTCCAGCCCTTATAAAAGTAGTCTTTAATCATTCCCAGTTACCTCACTGTTTCATGATGCCTTCCTCAAAGAAAAACAATGGGTACATATTTTAATTTTGTTAACTGATAAATCAGTCATCTGCCTCCACAAAGGTGTGCTTTTCTTTAGAGATGGATCGCAAATTGTAAGCCCGTTGAACAACGGGAACTGTAAATATATCACCTGATATGGTGACAGGAAGTTTGTAAAAGCTTGTCCATCCATGCCCAAGTATATATTCCATACAAAACCATTGGGAACCAATACCTATCAAATTATTGGGAAGGGTGGCTAGGCTTATTAAGGCACTTTGGGTCAATAACCTAGAAGTCTACTATGATACTACAACATTACTTGGAGTCACAACTTCAGAAATCTTTCTCTCCCTTTTTGCATCTCTTGAATATCTGGTTGCCAAAACCTCTGTCATCTTTTAGCAAGACTAGTTGTTCCTCTTCCTGTAAGTTCAGCCTCTGTGTATTTGTCTTAAACAAATGCCTACAATTTCTCCTGTACAGTTTTCAATCACTTCCACAAACAGTATCAAATTTCTGTTCAGCCTCCTTACTATTTCACCTTTAATAATAATATCCATTTGTTAACCAGGTGGGCCCACTGGGCACACAGTCCCTTTTCAGGGCAACCTGAGAGCAATGTCTGGTTAGGTGACTTGCTCAAGTAATACAACAGACAAATGAAGGCTGAGGGTATCAAACTCTTTATCACAGGATTTACATCTCACAGCTTTAACACTCTGTGCCAAGTGCCATAGTAAGGCTCTATGCAATGGAGTTTGCCATGTTTCTCTGTTCTTTCTTCTGCAGGCTGTGTTACAATAGATTTATATCTCTATTGAAGTCTTTCCAGCATTTCCTTTATTTTGTGCTGATTTTCAGACATTAGCAATGTAGATGAAGTAGATAATTTACTTTTCTGCCTTCTGCCCATTAACAAATGAGCTGGTGACAGACTGAGTCCCTTGAATGGAGTACTGTAACAACATTTGATATCCCATTTCCAAAATATAGATTTAAATGTACTAATCACACTACACTTGCTGTGCCTATTTCAGTGAACTTGGAAAAACAGTTCACACACATAGAAGTAGCATCTTTGAGTCAGAAAAAAATCCATGCCCCATTGACTCCACGGGCAGTCAGAAACTAGATATGCTAGCATCTCTAGCTGTGGATTGTTCTTATGGAGTGTATTGTAGATAACAACAACCTTGTACTGTTTGTTCTGCTTGTTCTGTCTGCATCTATATTCTTGGCCAGAGCATTATATATATATATATATATATATATATATATATATATATATATATATATATATACACATATATACATGCACACACACACACACACACACACACACACACACACACATATATATATATATATATATATATATATATATATATATATATATACACACATATATGGGTCCACTTTGTAAATTCAAAATACTGAAATCACGAATTTCATTTTTCACTGTTTTCAAAAGGGATGAAGTACGTCCCAAGTACTAAGGTCAACTTAGTGGACTGTATAGTGGAATTTAAACTATATTTATGGAAACTAAATTTAGCTTTATATTTTCAGAACGAAAGAGGGACTTTTACTGAATGTGAAACTAGGAAAAGAAGTGCATTCACACCCCCTATGAACAACATCTTAGCAGCTTATGAGAAAGTAGTCATTGATGAATTATATAAATACCTTGCAAATAACAAAAATATTAATATAAAATGCAATTTGAATAAGGAGGAATATGCCGCTTTGAATGAACTTTGTAATGATAACAATGTTTGTATTATGAAACCCGATAAAGGGGGCGGCATTGTTTTATATGATAGCAATGACTACATGAACAAGATATATGATATATTGCACAATTCTGGTAATTATGAAACATCCTCACTTAATGAATTAAGCATTAGTTACCATTGTATAGATTTGTTTCTAGAAGAATTTTTATTAGACAAGAGAATTGATACAGATTTGTATAAGTTTTTAAATACTGAATTTCCCACACTAGCTACAACAGTAGGTATTCCTAAAGTCCACAAGAATGTACTTGATCCACCTTTTCGCCCCATAAACGTTTCCGTATGGTAAGGTTATTGACAACTGGTTGAAATTAATATACAAAAGGGTATCCTGTATAATTATTGACTCTTGGAACTTTTTAAGATGATTAAAACCAGAATTATGGAAGGAAGACATTATTTTTTTAAGCATAGATGTCATAGATATTTTTTCTTGTATTCCTAAGGAAGATGGCATTATTAGGTTCAGTAATAGTATTCAGAAACATACACAATTTGTTTGGGATAAAGTAGCACTTAAAACTATGTCTATAAATTCTATAATAAGTCATAATTACATTTATTTCCAAGGAGAATATTATAAACAAACTAGGGGCATAGCTATGGGGGCAGCTTGTGCCCCCATATACACTAACCTTGTTCTTCTAGATTGGGAAGAGGAGTATTTATTTACGCACGTACTGTTTAAGTATGTTAGATGTTATGTAAGATATTTGGACGACATTTTTATTTTATGGAATGGCACTATAAGGAGATGGACATTTTTATTAATGACTTAAACATGGCTAGTGAGTATCTTAAGTTTACCCATAGCTTTAGTAAAGTAGGAATTCCATATTTGGACACTTACATTTATTCAACCCCAGCAGGATTTAAATCTAAGATCTACAGGAAAGATACTTTTAGTAATGCCTATCTAGACTATTCAAGTTGCCATCCCATGGGGCAGAAGCAGAGCATTTTTAAAGGACAGTGCATCCATGCAGCACGTATGACGTCTGACTATCATGAAATGGTGCAGGAGTTAAAAAACATTAGTGAGATGTTTAGAAGACAGGGCTACCCCTCTAGACTCATAAGTGATATCAGTAGTTATGTCCAGAAGGAATGGGGCAAAAAATATGTACCCTTATTAGGTGTTACAAATGTCAATGCCCCTAGTGGATTGATTACGAGTGAACCCATTAAGAATTACAAAAGAGCGTGTATAGTACAGTATAGTAAACAGAGTAAAGACGTACAAGAAACTATAGGTAAGAATTGGAATATTTTGAGAAGTGACGCTATGGTAGCGGAGAAACTAGGGGAAAAGCCATTATTTGTATTTAAGACAGGTTGGAATTTAAAAAGCACATTTGAAGGTGCAGAAAATGTAACCAATGCTTTGCTATACTGGAAGACAGGAGCTTAACACTGGGGGATGTCAATCAAACTGAGATTAGATTTAAGAAGGGCAACTGTCGGACCCAACGCGAAGCCACAGTGGTACAGCGGTAGCATTGTTACCTCACAGCAAGAGGTTCTCCCATTCAATTCTCAGCTTGGTTTGGGAGTGCCTTCTGTGTGGAGTCTGCATGTCCTCCCCGCGATTGGGTAGCGTTCGAAAGACATGCATGCATAAATGGGCATGCCTTCGTTGAAGGTTGGGCTTCGAGCTGGCACCTTGGCGTTTCGTAAAAAAAATTAACTGCCAATCATTAGCGGACCGGAGTTCCGCTGTGGCGACCCCTTACCGGGAAAAAGCCGAAAGACAAACAACTGTCGGACCCACCATGTGATATATCTGGCTAAATGTGTCAGATGTCCTTGTTACTATGTCGGAAAAACCGACAGATGTTTAAGAAACTGGATTTATGACCACTTTTATTGCATAAGTAAGAAAGACACAAAAAATGCACTGTATAGATATTTAGTTGGAAGCCCAAGTTGTGATAGTTTTAAGTTTGCCATTTTAGAGCATGTAAAATCAAACCCTAGGGATGGAAACATAAAAGTAAAACTGGGTGAGAAGGAGATAAAACGGCAGATATTGTTAAATGCAACTGTTTATCCTGGTATTAACAAAAGTATTTCCATTAAACCAGTATTAGAAGCAAAAATAAATTAGTGAAAAAGTATTTACATCGGATGCATATTTTACGAATAAGTGATTTTATTGGATTTTAGCAGTATTGTATTTGGAGAAATGTATTTATAAGTTATTACTGCACTGAGCACTTTAAATGACAATTGACTACAATTAATCATGTAATCTGAATGAAGGAATTTATGTATTTAAACCCAGCTTTTCTGATTGTAGAGTGTTCTGAGGAAGTCTACTACCTGTAGATGAAAGCGCTTAACCAGTTCTTACTATTACTGTGGAATAAAGGCTTTTTTTATCGTAGCTGACAGATTCATGATATTTGTGGAACCGTGATCTTGTTTACAGCGAAGTTCGTATTTTTACTGTGGTTTTACAAGTGGAATTTTGCTGTGTCTTGTGGTTTCATGGTATTTAGAATTTACAAAGCCAAATACTCCCATTTCCAAAACCGGCAGAAGTGTGAAATTCAAAATACAGAAGCACGGATATTTTGAATTTCTGCTTCCGGTAGTACGGAATGTAGATGTTTGGGGGGTTTTTTGTAAGTTTGTGTGTGTAAGTATGTTGGTTAGGGGTTTAGTGTGTGTAAGTGTGTGTTGTAATGTTGCCACCCCTCCGTTTTTTTTCCGGAGTGCCCGGAAATCAGTAGGGCACTCCAGTTCTCCGGTTCTTGCACTCGGAGTCCGGAAATAGCGACGTCAGGCTCGTCAGTGCGTATTAAAAAAAAAAAAAAAAAAACATTCCCGTCTTGGACTCTCGTTGATTGGCTGCTTGCTGCAGACGAGGCTCGTGCAGCAAGCAGCCAATCAACACGTAGAGTTAGTAGTCAAAGCCCTGCAAAGCCCGCGAAAATTTATGAATATAAAGCGGCGCTTCAGCTTAAGTTTTTACCTTTTACTTTTGGGTACTGCTTTAAGATCTGAAATTCTTGCTTGGACCGTCTGACGTCGTCTTCAGTGGATTGCCTGCTGCCTGGAAGCCCTGCCTGCTGCCTGGAAGCCCTGCCTGCTGCCTGGAAGCCCTGCCTGGAAGCCCTGCCTGCTGCTTGGAAGCCCTGCCTGCTACCTGGAGCCCTGCCTGCTGCCTGGAAGCCCTGCTGGTTAGTTTTTTATTCGTATATTCCACATCTTATTCAATGTATCATGGAAATAGCTAAGAAATAGTCTCACTTCTACCTTAACCCACAGATGTAGAGAAGCGAAATACAACCTGTCGCTAGATTGGGAGTACCACTAGGAGTCTAGGTAGCTGCCTAGCAACCTCAGCTTCCAGTACCAGTCTCAGATGGCCACTGGTACTGTCTTGTTGCTGTGCACATAGTTTGTGACGAGGTGGTAGAGCAGTAGTTGACAATATTGCACAATAGTAATTATAAAATACGATACTTTATGCCATTAGTGAATGATTGTAATTACTGAGATTTGTTTCAGTGCTTTAATATTTCATTTGACTCATAAATTATGTCATCTGACACGCTTTTCATTTTTTACTGAAGTATCCTACAATTGCAGTATTTGGACAGCATATAGCCAGGGATGGAATAGATTTAATGAAATGTGTCATTTCGCCTTAACACTCACTGTTACTGGTATTTCTTATATTGCTGTTTGTGAAACTTTCTTTGCTGTGTTCATCGTTTTGCATTTAAAATTATTAGAATCTGTGTTAATTTGCTATATATATATATATATATATATATATATATATATATATATATAAAAATATACATTAAAATACATTATTTATACTTGTATATACTTTATACATTAAAATAATGACAGAATCACATTATTGATTGTATATGTAAATTCATTAAGTTTATCTCAGGAAATTGTAATTTCATTTTTTTAAATGAGTGTCAGCAATCCTGCATAAATCTGCTTAGAGCCAAGGTAAATTCTCACCACTTAGCAGATGGGTAGCATTTAGCTAGGGATCTCAGTATGATCTGCATCTGTGCAGACAGAACTGCACAAAGGTGGGATCCTTTGGTTCCTTTTGTAGAGTGTTGTTAGAACGCTGAAGAAAAAAGTTGGTAACAGTTGAAAGTTGGTAACAGTTGAAAGATGAATGGTATGCCAGGGAGGAAATGCATTGCATTTATTGTTTGTAACATGATTATGAATGTTGTGGTGGCATGCATGACCGTTCTTTTGCATAATTAAATACAAATTAAATGGCTGTGCATGTTCTGTAGACTCCATTTGACTTGCAGCTTGTACACCTTGCAAATTTAATTTCTGTGGGCACTTGTGAAATTGAAATTGCAGTCGTAACACAGTATGGCAAGAATACACTTTTCTGATATGGCCAAAGTTGCTAGAACACACAACAAAGTATTATGTCTTGTGGTATGTTGGTGCTTTTCATCTGTCTAGCATCAAGTTGCTGGGTATCGTTCAACAGGTGTGTTATTATAAAGAAGTAAGTTAACGATGAAGTTTTAGCAACTTTTATGTCAAATAATGCTTCAGGGGTGTGGAGGGTGAGCAGCTGAAGAGTCAAGTTGGGGTTGTATGAAGGGAGGGTTGGCATAATGGTTAAAGTGTTGGCCCTTTAGCTGCCTGTTCTCTTCTGCTGCTGAGAGCTTGTTTTAGTAGCCCTGCTGCTGATTTTTCTGGAGGTAAGTGGATTTTTTTTAATGGATTAATTCTTTGGAATTAAGGTAGATTTTCAAAGATTAGTGTGACAAGGGAATGAAATATTGCCAGCACAGCTACTAGTGAATTTTTAAATATTAAATTTATATTAATTCACTAGCTGTGCTGGCACTATCTCATTCATTGATGGTGACAAGATGTGTGTAACTATCTAGATGTTCAACATGTGGTGATTAACTAGAACAGTTTCTAATCTGGTTTTGGACTTGGTTGCAGTGAATATATAATGACTTCGTGATTTGTATAAGATGCTTGGACTGTAGATCTGTCTTTCTAGTCTGTCATCACCGTGATGTTTACCTTGACCTGTGTTTCTTCCTAGGGTGTCTTTCTAGGGTGTACAGTCTTCGTAGTATAGTGAGGCTTAAATGTAGCTTTTTGTCTAGTTTGTCATCACAACTGTTTACCTTTTATCTGTGTTTTCTAGGGTATACCGTCTATACCAAAGCTTAGCTCATTTGATGTTACAGTGAATATATGATTACATGATTTGTATAGGATGCTTGGACTGTAGAACTGTCTTTTCTAGTCTATCATCACCGTGATGTTTACCTACTGTCAATGTGAAATATCTCATGTGGTTTTGAGCTTGTTACAGTGAATATACACAGGATATTTTCTAACGTTTTGTTGTGTAGATATTTAAGTTTTGAGACGACTTAAATATTTATTTAGTGACACTGGGCCACTACCTTGGCATTGGTCAAACTAGCAATGTTTATTACTATTGCACAGTAAGACTGAACACACTTTGTTAGGGCCTTAAAGTTGCTTATAAGGAGTAGCTGGCTGATTATGTTGTAGTCTGGGGAAAAGGGGGGGCATAGTTAGTAAACTTGTGCCAGCCTTTCCCTTGTGTATATAAATCAGACCTCAAGTGTGTCTCAACTGCTTTAGCAGGGGCCCAAAGCACTGTTAAATAGGGTGCTCGAGGTCTTCACTTGGCCACTATGCTCAACTCTAACTGTGCCAGTGGGAGGAGGTGGTGGTGGTGAGGATCTGGAGTGGAAAAGGGGAGAAACCAGCCCCAAGTTGACTGGTCTCTGTGCTTTGCACTTAATATGGGGTGTTGCATCTGGAATTGTGGGGCTACGGAATTCATCTTTATGTCTGCCCATACGGTCTCTTATCATTATGCAAGTTATTACTGTTGCAGCCAGAGGGTATTATGATTGCTGAGTTACATATTTCATGTTTATCATTGTGTCGGCCCACACTATGTCCTGTTTGTCTTTATGCAAGTTATTACAATTGTAGCCAGAGGGTATGATTGCTGAGCTGCCATGTATTTCATCTTTATCTTGTCAGTCCACAGTATGCCTGAACTTTCTTGCTGTGTTCAGACTCGGCTGGATAACGTTTGCACTGGGTTCTACATAAAAGTAGAGGGTCTTAATTTGGTGCATTGCTGTAGTGTCTGACCCATGTGTTTTACACACAGTTGAATGCCTTCTGTGCATATTCTGTTGTCACACCAGGTTCATGTGTAACAGATGCAAGTCCCTCAGACAGGAGTTGCTTCTGCCTTTCATTGCTTTACCTTCACTGTAATTTTTCATGAGGAGTCTCATTTTTTTTTCCCTATACCAACTTGGTATTACTAGGGTGTGAAAGTCTGGAAATTCACATGTGAATGTGAACTCTGGCTAGTGGCTACTGACTGACACAGGCCCCACCAGGCACTAGTGTTGGTCAAAAGTGTTTTGATTTTCTATTAATAGCTGTTTTGGTTTATTGTAGTGTTGAGCAAGGATCCTACAGGAATCATGTTCAGGAAAAGGTCAATGGATCATCAAGAAGAGGCTGAAAGTGCGTCTCCTAAGAGGTTTTTCTGCAGTTATAATAAGGTGTGGGAGCAAAGCTACTCATGGGTGCGACCTGTTCCAAATGCAGATGCCATGGCAAAGTGCACATCCTGTGGAACAACTTTCACTGTAAAATGGGATGCGGAAAAGGCATTGAAAAGCCGTCAGAAGTCAGACAAACATCATCAAAGCTTTCAGCTCCAGAGGCAGAACCTCGTAATGACCAAGTTTATTCAGCCACGTAGTGTAACCAGTGAAGCTTCCAAAGTCACTGCAGCTGAAGTGACAGCAGTCTATCATGGAGTGAAACATGGTCACTCATATGTATCCACAGATTGTGGAGGTAAGCTGGCACCGACAGTCTTCCCTGATTCTACTTTGGCTTCGAAATTCACCTGTGGGAAGACAAAATCTGAGAGTATTGTCATGAATGTTCTTGCACCTCATTCAGAGGAGCTCCTTCTGCAGGAACTTGGCAATTCCTATTTCTCAGTGGGATCAGATGCATCCAATAAAGGGAACAGAAAAATGTTCCCTTTAGTTATTCAGTACTTTACTCACACCCATGGCACACAACAGAAACTCCTTGATTTCTATGAGGATCATAACGAAAGTTCTGAATGTATCTTTACTAGAATAAAGGACATCCTGTGCATAAAGGACTCAAAGTACAAAACATTGCTAGCTATGCTGCAGACAATGCCTCAGTCAATTATGGAAAGCACAGGTCTGTTTTTAAAAGTTTGAAATCTGAGGTGCCTCACATCATTGCAGCAAACTGTTTATGCCATGTAATACATAACTGTGCCAAGCATGCAAGCAAGGCCCTTGCAAAGTTTGATGTGGAGACTCTGGTTTTGAAAATACATAGTGAGTTTTCAGCATCTGCTAAAAAAATGGCACTGTTGAAAGGCTTCTATTCTTTCCTAGACCAAGACTTTAAGGAAATAATGCAACATGTTGTAACAAGGTGGCTGTCTTTGTTCCTAGCTGTGGCAAGGCTGGTAGAATGTTGGCCTGCTATTAAAAGTTATTTTATTAGTCAAGGGCCTGAGGACTGTCACCCCCTTATCTGGAAATTTGTGGAGGCTGATGAGGATGGCATCAGTGGGGATGTGTCTGAGGCAGAGTGCTACATACATTTCATGCACTACATCCTGCAGGTATTCCACAAGTCTATAGCAAAACTTGAAAGTAACACTCTCTGCTCCAGAGTTGTACACCGTGATGAAAAGTCTAAAAGATGAGTTGCAGAGAAGGCTAGATGACCAGTTCTTTGGTACTAAAGTTTCATCTGCCTTACAGCACTTTACTCCAGCTGTCGCACAGCAGGTCTGTAGGACCTTCTGTGATTTTTACAGTAAAGCACTTTATTACGTACAGAAGTGGTTTGACTATGATAATAGTCCCTTTAAAGCTATGCAGGTCCTCAGCCTCCAACATCCTGTAACTTGGCCAGAACTGCGTACAGTTGCAGACCTCTTCAAATTGGATGTGGACATTGAAGCACTTTACTCAGACTACTGTACTTTAACTGCTGCATTGCCAGCCCTGTTACAGATGACAGAGGCATCTGTAAGTGATCGCTGGGTGACTTTTTTTAGTAAAGCTCCAGACTGCAAGCCACTTTACAGACTGGTGCAGTTTGCTCTTTCAATACCCCCAGCAATAGCTTTGTGGAAAGGGTTTTTTCACTTATGGGGAATGCGTGGACTGATGTAAGAAATAGAATGCTTGTGTCACTTGTGAAGGCCGAGTTGCAGGTCAAGCTAAACTTTAACATGAGTTGTTCGCAATTTTATTCATTTGTGAGAAATAACCAGCCATTACTTGAGGCTGCTAGATCAAATGCCAAATATAGCTTCAAGTATAAGCAATGATTTCTAGCAAAACTGAAGATACTTTAAACAGTTGCTTTTCTTTTACTATTGTGTGTGGTGAACCCTTAATGTACTGCTTTGAATGAACTGGTGTTTTTAATATCTAATTGTATTTCCATTTTAGTACTACCTGTGATATGAGACTTGGGCTTAGTTTTCCCATGCTTGTGTGTGATGTACTGTTGTATGTAGTGAACCTTTTGAAGTATTGCTAAATAAAGTTTTTTTATTTACTTTTGACTCGTCGCACATTTTTCTACTTATTGGTAACTGTATGTGATATTAAAGACTTATGCTGAAGGGTGGAGTAAAAGGGTGTGGCTATTAAAAGGAATGGGTGTGGCTTGATTGTGCATGGGGCGGGGCTTGTTTGTCAGGAAATGGCACAGTAGAAAGGTGGCAACCCTAGTGTGTTGTGACTGTTATGTGTGTGTTTGAGGGACTGTAAGATATGTGTGTGTGTGTGTGTGTGTGTGTGTGTGTGTGTGTGTGTGTGTGTGTGTGTGTGTGTGTGTGTGTGTGTGTGTGAGTTTTATTTGTGTTACTGATGTGCGATCTCGGAGTTAGAATATATAGGTAGGGGGTGTGGGGGGTGCAGGGGGGCTTGTCCCCCTGCTTATATGTAGTTTAGATTAGTTTGTTTGATTGTGGGGGGGGGGGGGCTGTGTATGTTTATGTCTGTACTGTATGTGTAGCGTGAGTACGGGATTTTGAATTTCACAGTTGTGTGTTTTTGAGTTTGTGAGTTGTGGTTGGGTTTTTGGCTTTGTGGTTTCAGAATACTGAAATTCGAGATTTCAGTATTTCAAAATTACAAAGTGGACCCATATACATATATATATATATATATATATATATATATATATATATATATATATATATCCCACTCCTCCTTTGCATTGTACTATTCCCAGATGCCATTCATGTATTCTCTCAAGCACAAGTCTTTTTGGTTGATTTGAAATTATTACTCTGTTAGCTCTGATCATTAAAACCTGGGCATAACTTATTTCTTCCTTGAAAAGAAAACAAAACTGAATTACTTTCCATTATGATATTTTTTTCGTCAGACCAACCTTTTAATGTACTGTAAATATTTTTACTAACTGCATTTCTAAGTCAGTATCAACTCATATCTGAAATGTTTTTACTTTTTCTCCCGTCATTTGCAATTGTAACACTTAACCCCAGAATTGCCTCTGGTTTTTCTTCAATAGTTCATGTATCTCAGGTACATATGCTATTACTTAAACTTTATGCCATGTGCAGTTCATTGCCTGATTTGTATTTCACTTGCAGATCCAACATCTGCAGATTAAATAACACCCTCTGAATGTTTCCTTATTGTAATTCCAGCACCTGCAATTTTTGAAATTATAGACAAAAATGTGAAACTACAGGAGAAAAGAGAAATATTCTGAGACACAGCAATTTTAGTGTGCATAATCCCCATTTGGGAACATTAAGTCTCACTATTTTGGCCAGTGGAATGCCTGTACTTATGAATGTAGCACGAGTGCATATTACATCACGTGTACTATGTCTTCTCATGCTACAGACATTCATAATCTCAGTGTTGCACTTCTGGCATTGACAACACAGCAGAGCATGGCGCAAACAGTAAAGTATGTCTCAGTCACATGACTTGTTAGCAATCTCTTTCATGTCGGCACTCCTCCACCATACATTTTATGCCATTCTTTAGGTATGACAATAGAGGTATGGCTGTTACCATACTATGGTAATAAGGAGGTTTGGTGATAAGCAAGTTCCCACTGGTGGCAGCTTGCTGTATCACTGGAGTGATGGAGTGAGACAGTTACAGTTTTAACAGCAGATTTATTTGCACCATAGGCAACTCTTTTGCCAGCAGTTTTTTATTACTATATAATTTTTAATTTTACTTTTTTGCTGCAGTTCTCCATTTTGACCATAATGCTCACCTCCCCTGCCTGCACTATAGACCCATTCATTCTCCCTGGATGGAATCCCTATGACTCAGTCATTCCCAAGGAGTGATGGGCTAGTGTACTGGAAGTGGTGCCATTACTTTTGAGAATAATTAAGAGTTCTCTCTTTAGAGCCAACTCCCTGTGTGATGCCCGTGCCCTGGCACAACAATCAAGGAGCCTCAATCCTCACCACTAAACCAGTGAGGGGCATCTCATATAGGAGGAAAGGATAACAAATACACACAGTAAAGTGCAATTTTCCTTAAGAGCACACAGAGATCACAGTCAGTCCAGGGCTGGTCGCTCCCTTGCTCTCCAGTTCCCCAATAAGACTCCCCCACTGGCACAGCTATAGGGTCCAGATCTCAGCCAGCTGGGCAAGCTAAAATCTTCAGCACTCTCTCTATCCAACCAGTGCTTTGTGTTCCTGCCCAAGTAGCTGACACACACACACACTTTGAGATAAGAGTTTATACAACCACACAGACACTCATGGGGACGGCTGGTACAGGTTCTCCAGCTGTGCCCCTTTTACCCAGACTATAAGGTAGAAATCACTGCCACCACCCAGTTAATAATTATCAGCTACCCAAAGGGCCTTAAAAGCGTGTCCAATTATTACTGTGCAATATTATTACCCAATTGGTAGTATCGCCCAGGGCTAAAGTTATAGGAGTGGCTTTGTACAATTTTACCAAAGGCACGCAAGTACTCTTAACAGCTTAAATTATCTCTACACAAAATAGCCACAGTTGAAAGGTTTTAAAATATTTAATAATAAATAATAAAAACACAAGACAATACTTACTACACAGTGCTAGTCAAGAATTCAGAAATCACAGAGAAATACTTAAAATAATTCAGTAGTACAGTTCTGAATCACAGAAAAACACTTAGTCTAATCTTTTTAGTTTTTAGCTATTTCTAAGAGAAAACACACTTCTAAAATAACTTACATATAGAACACAGGCAGAGTGCTGATGAGTTTGATGGTCAAGACAAAAATGCTTAAAGCTCTCTGATTCTCTCTGTTTTTAAAATCACATTCCTGGTTCCCATTACATCATTCTTCACACTTTCCTGGGTTCCCAGGCTAAAAGAAACTACATTTACATTCTTAATATCTCCTTGTGGTATCTTGCATCTGATCAGGATGCAGAGCAATAAAAATATATTTGCATGTTTAAATCTAGCAATTTAACTCTCGGTTAAAACAATAGAAATAATGCTTTCATCTAGACAGGCTGGAGCCGTCTTTAGATCAAAGGGTCACAACATGCTTTTACTTGGTAAGTAGAGTGCACTGTTACATTTTTTCCAGTTCCACCTGTAACACTATTTTTACCATTTAAGACAACAAGCTTGTGGTTTACATTAATATTTACAGATGACAGAATTATCTATAAAATTCTATCTAGCTAGGCTGGCAGCCTTCACTCCCCCCCCCCCCCCCCGGAGAACTCAAGCTAGTTTTTCAAGTGACCCTTGAGAAACGTTGCTTGTGAGGGTTAGGTCCATCTGAGTATACATTACCCCGTCCCCAGTCTTGAGAGCCCATCTGCATTGGCATTCTTAGTCCCACTGCGGTGCTGCACTGACATATCATATGCTTGCAACCCCAGGCTTCATCTTAGCAACTTAGCATTTTGCTGGTTGGCTATGTTTACCCATGTTAGGGGGTTATGATCTGTCATAACAGTGAATGTCCTTCCATACAGATAAGGCTGATGTTTCTGCAATGCACACACTATACCTAGACATTCCTTTTCTACAGCTGCATAGTATTCCTCCCTGGGTTGGAGCCTATGACTGAGATAAACCACTGGGTGTTCGTCTCCCTCTGACGAAATCTGGCTAAGTACAGCCCCCACCCCATGGTTCAAAGCATCTACCCGCACAACAAATTATTTGCTGTAATCTGGACTGGCTAACATGGGGGGGGGGTCCTCCTAAAGCTTCTTTAAGCATCTGGAATGCCTGTTCACATGCTGGGGTCCACACTATCTTATCTGACCTGTTCTTCCTCGTCAGGTCTGTGAGGGGAGCAGCTATGGTACTATAACTGGAGATGAACTTTCTGTAGTACCCTGCTGTCCCTAAAAATGCCCTCACCTACTTTTTAGTAACAGGTGTAGGCCATGCCTGAATGGCTTCCACTTTGGCAGGTTCTGGCCTTATCTTACCACTCCCCACTCTGTGTTCTAGGTAGGAAACCTCTGCCATACCCACCTGACATCTGCTCGACTTAATGGTCAACCCTGCCCTCTGTAGTCTGCCCAGCACCTCCCTGACATGCTGAAGGTGCTCTGGCCAGGAATGGCTGTAGATGGCAATATCATCTAGATAAGCAAGGGCAAACCCTCCTGCTCCTGCTAGGATATGATCTACCAGCCTCTGGAAAGTTGCTGGGGCATTCTTCATCCTAAAAGGCATCTTTGTGAACTCATACAAGCCAAAGGCTGACTTCACTTTAGCACTGGGAGTCAAGGGCACCTGCCAGTAACCCTTGGTAAGATCAATGGTTGTAAGATACTTAACCCCACCCAGCTGCTCTAGGGCCTCATCTGTCCTAGGCATGAGGTAAGCATCCAACTCTGTGTGACTATTACATTTTCTGTAGTCCACACACAACCTGGTGCTGCCATCCTTCTTTGGCACCAGCACCACTGGGGAGGCCCAGGGACTGTTGGACTCTTGAATCACCCCTAGTTCCAACATCTCCTGTACCTGACTCTCTCAGGCACTCTGTAAGGGGCCTGCCTAATAGGCCTTTGGGGTCCTGTATCCACGTGGTGCTGCACCAGGTGGGTGCACCCTGGTTTCCCAGTGAACATGTCCCCAAATTCCTGCAACACTGCTCAGATTTCTTGAACCTGGGTAGGAGATAGCTGCTGGGACATTGCTACCCCTTCCACTGAGGTGTCAGCCCGAGCCTCACTAAGGAGATCAGTCCCCAGATCTCCCTCAGACTCCTCCAGCAATCCACTGCAAATGCTCAGCTCAAGGGCCTCCCTATCATGGTAAGGTTTCATCATGTTAACATGGTACAGTTTATGCCCCTGCCTTTTGCCTAGCAGTTCCACCATGTAATTAACATAACTTACCTTTCTTACTACCTTGTAGGGTCCCTCCCAAGCTGCTTACAGCTTGTTGTGTCTGATAGGAATGAGAACCATTACCTGCTGCCTCACAACATACTCTCTAGCTCGAGCATTCCTGTCATACCACACCATTTTCAGCTCTTGGGCTTCTGCCAGGTTCTCTGGGGCCAATCCCATGAGTTCCCTGAGCCTTCTCCTGAGGTTTAGGATGTATGCCATGACAAACTCCTTGTGAGACTTGCACTCACCTTCCCACTCATCTCGAATTAAATCTAGAGGTCCCCTCATCCTATGCCCATACAGCAACTCAAAGGGTGAAAAACCTGTGGATTTCTGGGAAACTTCTCTGTAAGCAAACAGATGGGGCAAATATTTGTCCCACTCCCTCTTAAACTGATCTGCAAATGCCCGTAGCATGGACTTGATTGTAGTGTTTAACCTCTCAACAAGACCATTAGTCTGGGGATGGCAGGGGTGGTCTTCATGTGCTTCACCCCACAGGACTTCCACAGACAAGCGAGCAGGTCTGACATGAAATTGGTGCCTCTGTCTGTCAATATTTCTTTTGGGAAACCTACCCTGCTGAAATTCTCTATCAAAGCATTTGCCACCTTCTCTGCCCGAATGGAGAACAAAGCCACCACCTCAGTGTATTGTGTAGCATAATCCACTACCTCTAGGATATACTTTTTCCCTTTGGAACTTGGGGTACTCAGAGGACCCACAATATCCATAGCTACCCTCTGAAATGGCTCCTTAATCACAGGAAAAGGCATCAAAGGAGCTCTCACCTTGTCTCCTGCCTTGCCTATCTTTTGGCACTGTTCACAGGTCCTGCAGTACCCTGTTACATCTCTGGAAATTCCAGGCCAATAGAAGGTCTGCATAATACGTCTCTTTGTATGTTTTATGCCCATATGACCTGCAAAGGGAATATCATGGGCTATGGCTAGAAGTGCCAGATGGTAGGCTTTAGGCACTACCAACTGATGTACTCTCTCACCTTCTAGCCCTCCCTCAGGGGTCCACTCTCTGTATAGTAACCCTTTATCCCAGTATACAGATTTCCCCTTTCCTTGAGAATCAGGCACCTCCCTAGCTACCTGCCTCAGGCTTTGCAATATATTGTCTGAGAGCTGAGCCTGTCTCAACTCTCTCCTTGTAATCCTTCCCAGATCCCCTTCCACAGGAATTCTGGTATTCTCTGACAGTGGTGCCTCACTGTCAGCCTGGGTACTACTACTCACCTCTACCTTCGCAGTTACTCTGTCCAAGGGACCATCAGTACCCACAAGCAGCTGTGGCTCACATTCAGTCTCACTGCTACAGAGTAGCTCCCTCAATGAAGTAACCACCTCACCAGTCCTGGCTGCAAGTATGCAGTCTGTCTGGGTCTCCCCCAGGCTACCAGACCCTCATGCTTGTCTCTTAGCCTGACTGTGTGGAACTGCATAAGCACATGGTACTGCCTCATCCAAATCCTTCCCTATCAGGACATCTGCAGGATGGTAGTTCGGTACCCCTGTTATCTCAAGACAACATACTACTGCCATTTTGTCTTTCCCACTTACTGGCTCCCTCACCTTTTGTTCCTCACCTTGCTTCTGTGGACATCTGTATGCCACATGGCCCCATTGGTTGCATTCAAAACATTTAACCCTAGGTCCTAGACGTGTACCTGGACTAGTGGCTTCCCATGCTACTGGCAAATTCTGTTGGGGCAGTATGTGCTGCCCACCATGGTCTCCTTTAGACCCATGAGCAGTATGGGGGGGGTCCCTTTCCTGTGCAGGGCTGCCCTGCTTGCTAGGTATAGGTCTCCATTCTTCCCCAACTCATCTGAAGTAGCACATTGTCTATCAGCTAACCAGATCCTCATGTCCTCAGGCAAAGTGCTAAGGGCTTGTTCCCTCACCAAAAGGTCTGCCAGCCCTTCAAAAGTGGTGACCTGACATCCACTCACCCACCTATGGAAATAAGTGCTCAGTTCAGCAACATATTCACACACACTTTTATCTGCCTTGCGTCTTTGCTCACAAAACTTTTTCCTATACGTTTCAGGTGTTAGCTTAAAACATTCTAAAAAATGCTTTTTAACAGCAGTATAATCAAAACATGTAACAGACATTTTTGACAAAACAGTTACAGCTTTACCATGGAGTAAGGGGGTCATGAACCGTACCCAGAGCCTTTGGTCAACACTATACTGTTTGCATACCCTCTCAAACATATGAATGAAACTATCAAAATTATCCCACTCTTTAAACTGCGGAAGAAATTTACTGACCTGTTGTGCTTCTGGGGTCCAGTTACTACCTTCCCCATTACCTCCATGACTCTGGCAAAAAGTCAGCATCTCCTTCTCATGCTGCCTCTGCCTCTCCTTTTCCTCAGCATCCAGGCTTAGCAGTTTCTCCTTCTCCTCAGCCTGCAAACATCGCAGTTTCTCATTGTCCACACTCTCTAGATGCCTCAGTCTCAAAGCTGCTTCTAATTCCACATGCCTGGCCTCCAACTCAAGTCTCTTTAGCTCTAGGTGGATTTTTAACTCCTCTGCAAAAAGGTTGAGCTGTCCATTCTCCGAGGGTATTATATTTCCACTGCCAGTCCGATTGTCCTCCTGGTTGCTGTTTTCTGATGCAGCTGTAACCAAGGCTGCAATCAGGTCTGCCTTAGTCAGGTTTTTGTGCACCAGTCCACTAGCCTGGCACATCTCTGCCAGCTGGCTCCTTGTCAGCTTTCCATACTCCTCTGCTGACATGCTGCCTGCTCACCCTGACTAACTAAGCTAACAAAAGAAATAAAACAATTGTGATCTGAACTCTGAGTAGTCACTGCGTGGGTGATTTAGAGTACAAAACACCTTCAAAGCTCACTGTACACAAGCTACAGGAATTCACTCTACCCACACCACTACAAGCCAATTAGTATTTGCCACCAATTAATATGTGATGTGGATATCCCACCACTGCCAAACAATTAATATGTGATGCCCATGCCCTGGCCCAGCAATCAAGGAACCTCAATCCTCACCACTACACCAGTGAGGGGCATCTCATATAGGAGGAAAGGATAACAAATACACACAGTAAAGTGCAATTTCCCTTAACTCATTAGCCCGAGTACCTTCTCATGGCATCTGTGTGCTTAAACCCGAGCTCGCCATGAGAAGATACAAATTGTAAGCCGTTATCCCCAGGAGCCTTCCACAAGTGAGACAAACGTTACTGCAGAGTTGTACTTCACCTTAGTCTCCTGAACCTGATTGAGTCTCCTGAACCTGATTGACTTCTTCAAATCAGTCTCCGGAGCCATGGACAAGGGTAAGGTGGTCCACACAGCCTATCTAGACCTTGCCAAGGCCTTTGACACCATCCCCCACTCTGGAATCATAGATAAACTTACTAAGCTGGGCATTAATCCCTACGTCACCCAATAGGTTGCTAACTGGCTTCGAACCCACACTGTAAAAGTAGCCAACTCCAAATCCAGCTCCAGACAAGTGACAAGTGGAGTAGCTCAGGGTTCAGTCCTGGGACCACTCTTGTTTGGCATCTACTTCTCTGAAGTACAGGCCAACACTAAGGGACTCTGGCTAACAAAGTTCAAAGATGACTGCAAACTGGAGCCATTATTGAATCCACAAATGATGTGGATACTCTACAAAAGGGCCTTACAGAAACAGATGCTTGGTGCCAAAGCCATGGGCTCAAGCTCAGTGCCAAGAAATGTATAGTTATCCCCTTTGGGAAAAAACATGTACCCATGAATTAGCATATAGGTGGCAGTACATTAAACACCGAAAGTGTGATAAGACACTTAGGGACACAGGTGGACAGTGGTCTCACCTTTGATAACCACATTGTCACAACAGTCAGGAAGTCCTATGTGGCACACCTCATTACTAAGGGCTTTTCATCCAGGAAAAAGGAGGTCATTGTCCCACTGTAATCATCCCTCATTAGACCCATTATAGAATACAATGCCTCGTTTGGTATGTACCTCTCAAGACATCTGCAACAACTGGAAAGGCCGCAGAAATACCTCACTAAAAGAATCACAGGCCTAAAGCAGATGTCCTACGCTGACCACCTTAAAAAACACCAGCTATACTCTGTCGCATATCATCTACTCAGAGGCGATCTCTGCTTAACATACAAGGCCATGTCAAACCCAGAGCTGTTGTACATGCTACACTTAAAGAAATCCCAATCCCTCAGAGCCACACGCTCCAGGGATCTAAACCTTGTCATCACAATAAACAAAACATGCTGGAGGGATAGGTTCCTGACCCAGAGACTCCCCAGACTCTGGAATAGATTGCCCATACATGTCAAGCAGAGTGCCTCTTTGGCCCTCTTCAAAAGGAACCTTGATGATTGGATGGGAGAAAGAAAATTCACCATGGGGATCACATCAGTTGCCCTGCTAGACAGGGGTCCAGGGAAGTAAATAGTGTGGAAGAAATAGCCAGGGAATTGTTATGGCTAGGCTTGTATAGGCCCTAGGGCTGATAGCCTAGTACCAACCTATGAACCTAAATGTAAAACATGCTGAAATCATAACTGTATGTCTAATTTACCTTCTGTAGTTACGACTCAGCATGTTTTTACATTAAGGTCACATTAAAATTATATTAGAAAATCCAGTTGCAAAGTTCCTGATAAAGCAAATGGTGGCAGCCAATCGGATTCTTGCAATCCAAGCCACCACTTGCATAACTCCAACCCCCAAATAATTTCTTTTGTTTTTCTCTAAATAAAAAGAGGGTCCAGCAGCAGGTTTTCCTTTCTTTTTTGCAAAGAACTGGAGATTTCACCTGCTACTGGATCCTCTGTTTTATTTTCTGCACTGAATGATTTTACGGATCGCACAGCAAACGGTTCCCATTCAGTTTGGCCTTTTTCTCTGTTTCCTCCAGTAAGCTTTTACATTTTTTTAATCTATTTTTCCCTTCCCATGCCTGCATGTCCTTGTGAAACTCAGAAGAAGTGGTCAGATGATGTTCCAACCTACTTGTTTATGTACCATTCCACTGTTGGTTGAGTCCAACCAAAAAAAAAAAAAAAATAGGAATAAGGTGCGAAATATTTGTAATTGTTCACAGGAAACGGTAGTCCCTCCAGATGATGTGCGAACTGTTTATTTACTTTAACTTGAAAACTATAGCTGTCCCACAGCATAAAACTTGAAAAACGTAGCTGTTCCACAACATAAAAATAAACCTTACACATCCGGTTGCGTTGTTCCTGTACACCCACACATGCATCCTGCCCATGCACATTTTTTTTTCACAGAAACAAGTTCACCCCCAGAACAGACTGCAATCTTACACACAAAATAAACTTTTACCTCACAAAACTATGTAAGTAAGAAGTTGGAGGTAATCAAACTGCACTAAAACAGTTACTTTTGGAGGAGCACGTTTCATTGAAAAATATCAGAGGCACTGACAGGTACAATAATCGGAAAAAGGTCCTTGTCCTGGCGGGTCTCTGCTCCTTGAGTGGACTGGGGTGCATAAAATAATAATCATAATCGATGGTCCCTAAAGTCATGCCATATTCACCATCAGCATACAGAGATCATTGCTGACATGTACTGAGTCATGTCCTGGCCAGTGGCATGGGGGGGGGGGGGCGTGTATATTTGATCATTAACGGTAAATGTTACTTTGCATGCATGCGCCAGGAGCTGAATGGAATCTAGTAAAATGGATGTTTTACTTGTCTATTCAGAAGCCAAGCCAAGTGGATATGACAGTGGATTCAACTCAACTGCAGCAAGTAAGGACATATTATACTTGGACAGTAGTAGCGAACACGGAGGGAGTAAGAATACATTAAATCGCTGTAAAAGATTTCATGTTTTAACCACTCCTTTTCCCATGCAAACACTTCAATAATAATAATAATAATAATAAACTATTGTGTTGTTTACCAACAGAAACCTTAAATAATGTCACCCTTATCCTTCCAGATACTACATTAGTGTGCATCATAATGTGGGCAGAAGCTCACAAACTTTGTAGCTCAATTCAGTTTTCTGTTTGCACTGTCAGAACTTTAGCTAGCTAAGTCTGATAAAGGTAAAATAAAAAAGGAGTAGTATATGAAACTTTTCAAATTTATCTGAAGGAAGTTTACTTTGGAAACCAGTGCTGTGTGGTGAGTGGATTGGGCTGTTGCTGTATAACATCTGTTAAAATATTTATTTTTAAATTTGCATAGTTGTAACAGAACATAGCAAGAACAGCAAGCCACTAATGTATGGCGAGCAGTTTGGAACAAAATGTATTCTGCACCTTGTTAAAATAACGTGCACATATTTGATTGTTTTTTGAAAGGTGAAACTGTGTCAGAATATTTTTATGTTCATTTTTTCTCCAGATCTCCCTTTGTTTACCACATTTTATTGGTATCTGAGATTGACCTATGCATAAATTTAGCATATGATTATGCATTCAGCTATTAAGCTATTAACAATAGTGGTAAAGATGTTTTTAAATGACACATACTGCCCTTCTTTCATGTTAGATCCATGCTTTTCTAGTAAACTTGAAGCCTGTAGAAAACGTGGGTCTTATAACTTAGAGTGCTCTGTTTTGTTAATTTCTGTAAGAATCAATGTTATTTTTGCTAAATTAATATGTATAATTGTACCATTATAGAATATGCTTTGTATTATTTTATTGTTGTCTTTATCTGAATTCAGAGTCTTTTCTGACTCATAAAAGTAATGCATTTATCTGAAAGATGAAAAGCTCTCTATCCTTGTCAGGGTTTGGGGAACTAAACACCAAACATCTGGAATTACAGTTAGGGTCCATCAGTTTAATATATGTCTGAAGTATAAATAAAAACAGAATGAACAGAATGATCAGACACCTGGCAATGGACTTTATATCTGAAGTAAACTCGCTTGCATAAAAGTTCTTCTACAGGTAGACAAGGTGAAATTTTCCAGACACTAGTTGTCCAAAGCAAAAGCTGCTTTGTGCTATCCTGTGTAGTTATGAACTCAGCTTCACCAATAATACTCTTATTTCCTTCATAACAGGCTAATTCCTTACATTTTTTTCTGTGGCATCTATCTTCAGGTAGTATCTTCTTTTATTTTATTGTATTTATCCTTTTGTTGACTGGATTATTCCGAGTAGGCTAGTAGCCTCTTTTCAGGAGAGACCCAAGGTGGTATTTATACTACTAGGAGAAATTTGGCCAGGGCATCAGGAGACTTTATGCACTGTTTTCAATAGGTGCAGTCGTATCTTTTATATCTTTCTGGTGCACCTGAGCTACAAGCAGATGGCACCTCACTGTAATATCTCATTCAAAGAATAGAATAGAAGAGAGCCCACAGTCTTCTGCACCAGGGGAGAGTATGCTACCTTTTGCACCACTGACATTATACTTGCTCTTGAGAACATAGATTTTAATGCAGTAATCAGTCTTACACTTATGTTTATTAGTGTCATTTGAATAATAATATACACATGAGATACATGGTTTGTTTGAACTGGAACACATATTTGCCTGTTGTGTTCCACATGATATTTGGCATTTTAGAATCACTTCCTTTGGATTTTGGTTGTTATTATACGCATTGCAAATTGAAAAACTCTACACAGAGCTATATTTTATGACTCTCACTGTTGACCAACAGTCTTTAGTCCTAGGAACTGTCCAGCTGAATACACCTATGAAGCGAGGTAAGGTGAACTATATCTAGTTAGCACTTTTTTACCTACTGCCCAAGCTCCAGCTCCGGGAGGTAGTCCATCTTAATCAATCCCCCTTCTGCCTGCCACTTGTATCACACATCTCCCATGATGCTTCATTTTGTAGGTGGACTCGCATGATGGTTATATACATCTTTTTGGGCTGTGAATGACCAAGACCTGTTTTTATATATATATATATATATATATATATATATATATATATATATATGTATATATATATATATATATATATATATATATATATATATATATATATATATATATACATACTTCATTAATTTGTCTGTTTAATATATGTGTATGTGAAAATGTGTTTATTTATATGGGTTTTTATGTGCCCATAGACTATTTGTGACACTCTTTGCTTTCTCTCAGAGATAATCTAAATGTGCAAAATGATCTTTGTTTTTTGTTAAAAAAAAAAAAAAACAGAAAAAAAAATTGTTTTGTAAATTCCACTCAGTTTATTTAGTTGTGATAGCAGGAAGTATTTTTTTTACAGAGATAATTAAGGAAAATATGCTTTATTTATGGTAGTTAGCAGCTTGGATATACTAATGAAGGGGTCATTGAGAGGACTGTTTCATTTTGGTTCTTGTGCATACTTGAGAGGGCTGCTGAAGGGGTTGTTGATGGAAATGTTGCACTCTGGTGCTTGTGCATAGTAGGACAGACTGCAGAAAGGGTCACTGGGGAGATGTTTCATTTTTGTGCTTGTGCATACTCAGACAACATCAGATAAAGAAGTTATGTACTCACCATAATGTTCTGTCTGTGTGTCCGTTTTTTCATTCTTCATCAACTACTTATCCTCCAAACTCCCTGATTTTTTCTTCCTGTGTGTGTGTATATATGTATATATATATATATATATATATATATATATATATATATATATATATATATATATATATATATATATATATATATATACGTGTGTGTGTGTATATATGGGTATTTATGTATGTAAATAATGTACTTACACATGCATACATACACACACATATATATGAATAGGAGTACAGATCTGGATGGGCTAACCAGGTAAGCGTTTAATTTTGGACATTGTGCACACCTCAACAGTCTACTGAAGGGGTTGCTTGGGTGAAGTGTTCATTTTGGTGGTTATACATACTAGCAAATGTTACTGAAGGCTTGTTTGTGGAAACGTTTCATTTTGGGTGAATGTACACCTGGACATAATTATGAGTATGTTGCTTGGGGAAATAATTCATTGTGTATCAGGGAAGTGCTTGTGCATACATGGTCTCACTGCTGAAGTGACTGCTGTGCCAATTTGTGTCATTTTGGTGCCTGTGCATACAGAATGCAAACAAATAGAGGGGTTACTGGGGACATATAGAAAGTCAGTCTGCAAATTATGTTGGGTTACATCACTTCTGCTTGCATTATTCTATTTGTGATTATACTGCCCGAGTGAGATAAAGGTTATCACTAGGTGACTACTGACAGCATAGAGCTACCATATTTTTTGTGCATTTCTCCTGGCTTTGTCAGTCATCTGTGGAATTTAGGTGGGAGGAAGGTCTCAGTAATATCTAAGTGTTATACTATTTGACTGAATAACTCAGGTCTTTTCCTTACTGATGATACTGAGTCTGTGTTACATAACAGCTGCACAAGGTGATATAATGAATGCCTACTCAACAGGTTATGTGCAGCAATTGTCACCTGTGTCTCGGCATGCATACCTTTGCAGTAATGAAAGGAAGGTCATTATCACATTAGCAATATGTGTGCAGTCATTATCACTTTTCTGGGAAAAGTCTCAGCTGCTGTCACTGTTATTCACATAAGTAGAAGTCATTATCACTTTGATGAATGCACAAGCCAGGTTGTGTTTTTTCTTTTCTTGGAGTCATTGCAAGCAACCCCCCTCATTCTTCAGCTGCCTACCTTCCTAAACCCCTGATTTTTTTCTTGATATATATATATATATGTATACACACATGTGTGTATATAGATATATATGTATGTACATAATGTACTTGCACATATATACATTGGTCACACGCATATATATATATATATATATATATATATATATATATATAATTTTGGTGATTGTGCGTATCTCAACATTTTCCTGAAGGGGTCATTTGGGTGAATGTTTCATTTAGGGACATATGTATAACATGTAGTAATGAATATGTTGGTTGGAGAAATAATTCATTTGTGTACCAGGGAAGTGCTTATGCATACATGGTCAGACTGCTGAAGATCTTAATACAGATACGGTGTAACAAGTATAGGTTATCTACAGCTCAGGTTTCAGTGATGGTTATTATAATTTTTTGTTTATGTATCCAGCTTTCAAGGATAATTTATTATCTGTTAACAATATGCACATACTGCATTGAGGAAAACTGATGGGTCTTATTGTAACCAGAATGATGGTCAGATGCGATAACTGGAATTATTACTTTTGTGACTAATTCTTACATGGAGGAACCAGATAAGTTTGCCATTTCTGCTTGTATTACTGTACTTCTGCTTATACTCAGTAGTTGGGCATGTTTACACACTTTGTCAGTTATGGGTGGAAATTAGGTGGTAGGAGGAAGGGCTCAGTAACATCCAAGTGTTATACTATTCTGATTGAATTATAATGATATAGCATTTCTACTGAATGATAATGAATGCCTCTGCTCTCCACACTAACATGTATTAGAACATGCTAATGGAAAACCTGTGTGTGTGTGTGTGTGTGTGTGCGTGTGTGTGTGCGTGTGCATGTGTGTGTGCATGTGTGTGTGCATGTGTGTGTGCATGTGTGTGTGTTTGTGTGTGTGTTTAGTAGGTATGTACTTCTGCAGCGTCATCACCAGAGAATACTGCCCCTGTGGCTAGGATGGAAGATTTGGATGGGCTAACCAGGTAATGCATATGATATACATATATATGTAGTCTTCCAATAAATCTGTCAAATATCAGTAGTAATCTGTTTGCATTTTCTTTCCTGTGCAGGTTTGTCCACCTTCTGACACTGACATGGCTTCACAACCAGGAGAACAACAAGTGAGAGTGTTTGTATGTGGCCATTCCTACATTCACTGGGCTGCCAGCCATGCCTCCAAAACTGAAAACCAGTACAACATGAGCTTCCCCACATCCAGTGTGAAGGTATACTGGATTTCAAGAAGAGGTATGCATTGGAGTGGAGTATTGCAGTTGTTGGAAGAGAAGTGTTCTACCTACCCTGAGCCTGACATTCTTGTGCTGCACATTGGAGGGAATGATGTCCTCAGTCAACCACTCAGAAGGCTACGGTGTCAAATCACAGCAACTTTTGAACACTTGCATTCATGGTGGCCACTTTGTCATTTTGTGTGGTCTGATATAATTTCTCGACAGATATGGAAAACAGCAGTCATCTGGCAGCTCGCAAGGCCAGATGTTTACAGAATGGGTTCATGCATGGCTTAATTCCCAGAGTCGGTAGAGCTACAATCTGCCATGATAGCATAACCATGGGAGATGTTCACCTGTTCAGAAGGGATGGCATTCACCTAACTGTGGAGGGCATTGTGTTGTTCTTGACTGACCTCCACAATAGCATGTGGAGAGCTATGCAGGATTGCTAACATGCAGCTTGTGAGAAGAATGGAAAACACTCATGACCAAGTAAGACCAGTATGGTAAGTAAAACTATATTATGAAATTTGTTCTGTAAAATATATTTTTCTGAATTTGGCAAATAACTGTGGCAAGGAGCTGGTGAAGATGCTGGGAAAGAACAACTGTTTCAGGAGAGTGCTACCACGTACAATCAAATATGTCAGTAACCATCCTGCATTACTTCTTTTTTATTTTTCTTTTATCAGGCATGTGTAGAGTTTAGATTAGGGCTTAGTAATACAGAACTTGATCCCTTAGGTCCATTGTTGAATGGACACATGTAAAAAGAAAAGGCATAGGTAAGGAAGACTGCTGACACTGAAGGAGGTCGTGAGACTGTAGTGGTATCAGCTGTCTAAGTGGGTAGCCAGCACAGCTATCAGACAGATCAGATGGTCTTGCATGCCACTAAACTTATGGTTATGGAAATTATGCTTTTTTTCATATTTTGGTAAATATCTTTACAAGGGAGCATGTCAGTGTACCAAGTAATACCTCATTTTGAAGACAATATTCATAGTTCCAACATGGTAAAAGAACTGTGCCTTTATGTTGTACACATGTGACAGATCAGATGGTCTTGCATGCCACTAAACTTATGGTTATGGAAATTATGCTTTTTTTCATATTTTGGTAAATATCTTTACAAGGGAGCATGTCAGTGTACCAAGTAATACCTCATTTTGAAGACAATATTCATAGTTCCAACATGGTAAAAGAATTGTGCCTTTATGTTGTACACATGTACAGATATCAAAGTTTGTTTTGGACTTATGGTTATGGAAATTATGATTTTTTTTCATATTTTGGTAAATAACTTTGCAAGGGAGCATCTGAATATTGTAAGTAATACCTCATTTTGAAGACAGTATTCATAGTTCCAACATGGTAAAATAATTGTGCCTTTATGTTGTACACATGTACAGATATCAAAGTTTGTTTCAGACTTATGGTTATGGAAACTGATTTTTTCATATTTTAGTAAATAACTTTGCAAGGGAGCATCTGAATGTGGCATGTAATACCTCATTTTAAAGACAGTATTCACAGTTCCGACATGGTAAAAGAACTGTGCCTATATGTTGTACACATGTACAGATATCAAAGTTTGTTTTGGATTTAGGTTATGGAAATTATGATTTTTTTCATATTTTGGTAAATATCTTTGCAAGGGAACATGTCAATGTGCCAAGTAATACCTCATTTTAAAGACAGTGTTACTCCTTACAACATGGTAAAAGAACTGTGTCTGTGCAATGTACACATGTACAGCTATCACAGTTTGTTTAGTCATGTAGGATTATGAAAATTATACATTTCCAATACTTCTCATTATTATGCCCATATCTTTGCAAGGGAGCATGGTGATGACACAAATGATGCATCATTCTGAAGCTGACATTGAGACGCACATTTTCTGCACAGAACTGTCTGTTACAGGTGATGAGATATTATGCTTTGTTTAACAATCATGAAAAATATTATATTAATCATATTTCTGTGAATATCTCTGTAAAGGAGCATCGCACAGTAATGGTTAAGGTATCATTTTAAAGCTGACATTCATACAAAGTAAATACAAATTGCATGGGTCTACATGGTACATTGACCAAGATATTCTGCTTTGCTTTTCCAAAAAGGTAAAAAAATATGCACAATATCAGCATTCCTTGCCAAATATTTAATAATTACTTCAATATGTACTATCAACATTTATACTGTCGGAAAGGTCAGGGTCTGCTGAACAACTTTCGCATTTACATTTTTAGTCTAGCTCTTATAGTTAAAGAGTTATGAACATTTGTTTTCTGTATGGTATTAGAAATGCATTTTCTGAAAATTAGCTCAGGCTGCACTGTTGTTCCTATGGTGGAATTAAGCAGGCAGCTTTTTCTGAGCTGCTCCAGAGTGAATGAGTTAAGAGCACACAGAGATCACAGTCAGTCTGGGGTTGGTCACTCCCTTGCTCTCCAGGTCCCCAGTAAGACTTCCCACTGGCACAGCTATAGGGTCCAGATCTCAGCCAGCTGGGCAAGCTAAAACCTCCAGCACCCTCTCTGTCCAACCAGTGCTTCATGTTCCTGCCCAAGTAGCTGACACATACACACACACACACACACACACACACACACACACACACACACACACTTTGAAATAAGAGTTTATACAACCACACAGACACTCCTGGGAAAGGCTGGCACAGGTTCTCCAGCTGTTCCCCTTTTACCCAGACTATACAGTAGAAATCACTGCCATCACCCAGCTAATATTTATCAGCTGGGTGATGGTAGTGATCACCCAGATAATATTTATCAGCTACCCAAAGGCCCTTAAAAGGGTATCCAATTATTGCTGGGCAATATTATTATCAATTGGTAGTATTACCCAGGGCTAAACCTATAGGAGTGGCTTTGTAAAATTTTACCAAAGACACACAAGTACTCTTAAGAGTTTAAATTATCTCTACACAAAACAGCCACAGTTGAAAGATTTTAAAATATTTAATAAATAATAAAAACAGAAGACAATACTTCTTACTACACAATGCTAGTCAAGAGTTCAGAAATCACAGATAAATACTTAAAATAATTCAGTAGTACAGTTCTGACATCACAGAAAAACACTTAGAAATAGCTAGAAACTAGAAAGATTAGACTAAGTGAAAACACACTTCTAAAATAACTTACATATAGAACACAGGCAGAGTGCTGATAAGTTGGATGGTCAAGACAAAAATGTAATCTGATGAAGTCAAGTGTATCTGCTGACAAAAGTGCTCATTAAAAGAGTATTTTTCTTCATATTTGTGGCGTTTTTTTCTTTTTTTATTCAAGTTTAGTTAATTTCTTGGTTATTGGCTCCTCCTCTACAGCTTAAATACAAAACCCTGCATCCCTGCTAATCTGATGCCAAAGAAGAAACACAAAATGAAAATGGTTTCCCTCCCTGGCAGATATGGCAAATAAGAAATGAAGTAAATGTCAGAAACAAGGTTATGCCAGTTGTCAACTTGGTAGGATGTTAGTTTGAAACAGAGAGGGCTCCTGGAGTGATATGGTTCTACTGGCAATAACTGGAGTGTCCTGCTGGCTACTTAGGGAATGAAAGGAAGTTGTGTCATTTTTCAAGTGTATGTATTCCTTCTATGTAATAATTTACTAAGGACACTGCAATTTTACAGATCATGTTTTCCAGCTGTCTATCTGCAAGTAAACCAGTAACCATGCAGTATATTGCTGGAATACTTGTCAATGATTGCAAGTTTAATCTACTGCCTAACCCCTTTCTAGTTTAAATTCATGTTTATTTCTTTTGTATGCCTCTGTGTTTTCCTATCCTTGCTTAAATACATTACACTTTTAGTATTAAGGTTATTCTTGTCCCATGTTCTATTCCAACCATAGTTTAATTCAAGTCCCCACTTCCACAAACCAAGCAGCATTGCTCTTTTAGCCAAGTGTTAAACTTTTCATCATTTCTTTTAGGTTTCATTTTCCAGGTTACTAAGAATCTGCTAATCCATGAGTCTTATCACAAATCAAAATATATATTGCAGCCCAATGGCATAGATTCAGGGCATCTGTCTGTGTCTTTGGAGACCCAAGTTTAAAAACAGACTCAGGACTACTGATAGGGCTTGCCAGGGAGATAGGATGAAGTGACAAATAATCTCCTTGCTTGTCCCAACAGTGAGGGCTTCTGAGAACCTGATTCCTATTTACTCTCCGGTGGAAACCATGAGCAAGCAGGTTTACAGTTAAAATAGGGGACAGCAATAATGTCCTGGCATCTCTGCACACAACTCTTCACTGGATTCCTTACTTACCCAGAATAACATTGAATCATCACAAGATCAATAGTCCAAGGAGTCAGGAGGCAACCCATTGAAGGGTAGTAAGTAGCAAGGGGGGTATCAAGATCTGGGTGAGCAGGAAACTCAGGAAGGGAGCCAAAATCTTCACAAGGGTCAGGGTTAAGGGCAATATAAAAATCAGAACCTTTTTGTTTATCATATTACAAAGCATTTTCAAGCAACCATAATGCTAAGCATGTGCTCAGTGAATGAAAACAAAAAAGGGTAACCATAAATACATATATTTGTGTCAAATCATAGTGAAAACATGCTGACATAAAGATTAACCTGCTATATGGAATCCCCAAACTAAATTCCCCCTAAATACTTTTAAGTTTTTTTGTGCAAAGGGGCAAGCTCCCCACAAACCCTGAACTTATATATATCAACTCCATGGTCGCACAAACTCAAAGAAGGGGGAAATTTCTCCAAAAATGAAATCACTGCTTGTACAACTCACCAACAGTGATTTCCTATGGAGGAACTCCAATCCTAAGCAGGTTGTATTACGAGCAAGTGAGGCTCGGGGATACAATCTTTGTTCACCCACAGGTTACTATGTGAGCACATATTATATTGAGAAAGAATTTAGTTTGATAGCTGAATTATTAAAGCAATCATTACTTGAAAAAACAACTCATGTCACAGAAACCTTACTATTTTATTTTTCTTATGTACATTACTGTATAGATAATTACATTTCAAATCAAACTGGTTTAGTGATATTTGTAAACAGCTAGGTTAAAATTTTATGATTTAGTAGAATGTCTTTATTATTTTTAAATAGAAGTCAGAGATTCACTTTTCATTAAACACATTCATCCGGTTTGCTTAATAATTAAATCATTTCTATAATCACTGCTAGCTTTTTAGAATGTTTTTGATAAATATATGTTTTACTGTCTGCTTTTTGTGTGAAATCTTTTTGCCTGAGCCAGAAAGATTTGCTTATTTTTAAAAACATAAACACTTCAAATCCAAGCAATGACAATGAAGACCTAGCTGGGATCTGATGGAATTTATCATCAGTCTTGCATGCTGTGAATCAATTATATGTGTGTCATGCTATGCAATGTATCAGTAAAAGTGTAAATTCAAGCACCTTCCAAATGCAGTCAATGCATAATCCTTCTATGCAAAGTTATACAGTAATCTAATGAGAGGGTACTTCCTGAACTGATCTGACATATTACAGTGGCAAGTCAGAAATATAGGTATGTTAATATAGGACATGGAAGTGCAGACAAGTGAAAAATGAAATGCTTTCTTTCTTTTATTCTTCTGCCTTGCTATTTCACTAGTCCCTTGGTGAGCAACTGCCTCTTCTTCTTCACTCACCTTAACCTTCTGCAACATTCCTGACCCTTCTGCAAGGAAATTAAGTCTATTATCACTGGACATTTTCAAGTTCTGATCCATCATAGAAATATAAGTTGATGGTTCTGTGCCCTTGGTTTCACCCTGTTTTAAGAGTATGATGCAGCCAGTTAGTGACAAAGAATGTTTCTATAGGGGCAGCCTAGAGAAAAGACATGATGAAGTTCGCAGAAAGACTGGTAGATGATTAGAACCACCTGTGATGATGTGAGGTATTGTCAGCTATGTCACAAGAAGTAGGGCGGTGGATGTGTAACATATGCCAGCATAGCACTGTTGTTGTGTTGAAAATGTATTTGTAAAACTGCTTGTGTTAAAAATGTACCAACAGTGGGTCCTGCTGGGCAGAGAAGAAATACACCTGAATGTCAGACTCTAATATAACTGGTGAAATGACTACATTGCAACAGAGGATACTAGAAAATGAGAGGTTAAGCTCAGTCCAGCTAACTTTGAAAAATAGTCTGAAATTGAACTACCTGGTTTAGGCAATAAAGATTGTGCCTTACAGGTCTGATTTCAGCCAGCGATAAAATGTCTGTGAAAACCAGGAGTAGGAATCCTACTGTACTATCCTTAGGGGTGAACTAATTACTATCCTGGAAGAGTGGAAGTGTTACAATTGTTTTACAGCTTCCAGATGCTGTAACACAACTTAGCAAAGCTATATGTGAGTGTGTATTTATAACACATATGTGCTAGATTCTGGTTCAATTTCTAGTAAAAGGGGTAGCGTGGGAACCAGAGTCAGATGACCAGATGTGATGTTATTCTATAATCCAGCACTGAAATGATCTTTTAATATTACAAGAGACAGAAGTCTCAGGGCAGTCTGTTTTTTGAAACCTGACAAAGAAGGATCACTCACCTACTTCAACTTGCCTTGCTTTAAGTAAGTAACCAGGGAATAGTAATTCTTTGGATAAGTCAAGAAAATATAGTGAGATTATCTAAGTATTATTTGTTGTATCAGTGAGAATCTATCCATCTCTGTTATTTTTAATATTTCCTGTGAATGAAGCTCTGGTATTTGTGAATAGATATTTAGCATTTTCGTGTTCTTTTATTATTAATTATTAAATACATTTAAACTTTGCATTGTGACTGGTCTTTTAGCGAATATTTTAACCTTCAAGAGCACTTATATTTATTTGGTGACACTGTGGGCGCTCCTGAAAGTCTTGTTGCATTGGTCAAACACTACCATTTGCATTAGTATTCATTTTACTCAGTATAATTGGGTACCCTTGTACGAGCCTTAGAGTAGCTGGCTTTGGAGTGTTCTGGTGGTAGTACCTACCTTACAGTCTGGGCAGAGGGGGCATAGTTGATAAATCTGTGCCAGCCATTCCCAGGTGTGCATTTGTGTATGAAAATCAAATCTCAAAGAGTGTGAATGTCAACTACTTGGAGCAAGGACACAGAGCACTTATTTCACAGAGAGGGTGATTGACGGCTTGGCATGGAATACTAGGCTGATGACTCACCCCTACAGCTGTGTCAGTGGGGAGTCTTATTTGGGGCCTGGAGAGAAAGAGGAACCCAGCCCCAGGGTTGAGTATGTTCCCCATGTGCTCTTAAGGGAAATTGTGCTTGGTGCAGAAAGCTACATCTGGAAATAATGTGTGTGTATCTATCTTTGTTCCAAGTGAACATCCCTCACCGGTGTCAGTGGTAAGGATTGAGACTCCTTGATTACTGGCTCAAAGGAGGGACGCCACACCACCTACCTGAAAATTAAAAGAAGTCAAGAATGAAAAGACAAACATAAGTGAATTGCATGAAAAAAGGAAATATTCTTGTTTAAGCTAGATAGTATATATGTGATACACATATAGTACACATTGTAGGACATGTATTATACATATGTAGTACACATGTATTACACATGTTGTAATAAACATGTAGTACACATGTTGCACTTTACAGGTAATTCCCAGTAAGCACACAGGACATGGGTTCTTTTTTTCTTTTTTTTTGCATTCCTGTGATACTTGTTAATATCTGTTCAGGTGTCAGTCGTCTAATGAATGTAATAAGCTTTCAGGCAGAAGGCGTTTTGCATGGCAGTCCTTATTCCCTAGTCCTCCCCAGCTGACCTTTAGGAAGTTGTGAACTCCATCCACTGATGCAGTAGGCTAAGCTACATGGCTTGCTGTATTTGTTTCTATCTTTACATTGACAACGAGCATCAAAAGACATCTTAGAAACTTTTAACAAGTACAATGTATGTATAAATAAACCTGCTGCCAAAAATTCAGAAAAAAATCAATATCTTCCTCTATGAAAACTCTGCTGAAATGAAAGACTCTGTATAAGAAATGGCAAGCCACCTAAGAATGCATAGCATGCAAGAACATTATGGAAACACACAGCTAGTAATATACTTTTTGTTGACCAGTTAGCCCCACAGTCTTTTTTTTTTTTTTTTTTGCATGGGGAAACACAATGTGGTATTCATACTGACTAGGGGTAATCTGGCAAGAACACGAAGGGAATTCCAAAGGATAGCACCTCAGTAATGCAACATTCCCATTATACTGCAGTTTAATTTTAGTACAAAGTACTTGGTGTGGGAATAGAAACCACAAACTTCAAATTTTTCCAGCATCAAAGGCATTTGTGCCACCTACTGAGTCACTGGCATTACCTAACCTGTGCAATTCTATTTCATGGAAAATTCTGTCAAACAGATGTAAGTGCATCATAAAAGCAAAAAACACAAAAAAGTTAAGCAAACAACAGACAACAAATGATGAGCGAGACTGGAAAAGGCCTTGACCTCCAGGAAAAACTACAAAAGAAAAAGTCTGATTTTTTCCCCCCTAGCTACTTTGCAGAATTTCCAGAACTGGTGTCATAGCATATACCAGCAGACAGTATTTGAAAGAAGGCACTGCAGAATAATTACGTAAATTAAAGATTTTGATGGCTTGCACTGCCATGACTGATATGATGAAAGAGAGTGTGCTGATTTCATCACTTATGTAAGTGATTCAGTTGCTAAGATGTAAGTAACATGGCTTTGTCAAAGCAGTTGTTCCTAGACGTAGTGTGTACATGGAGAAGGAAAGAGGTGAATGGTTGCCTCAGGCTGCTGCTGCATAATTTGCTTAGATGAGATGACCATTCTTCATTGTGCCATACTTTCTAGCAGGAGTTGTTTGGAAAAGGGCCAAAAAAGTACAGCAGAGTTCCTTTAAGCTGACATCAGTTAAATAGTGCAGTAAACATGACAACTCAGTGGTTGACTGTGTGGTGTTTTATATGACTGTGTTTAATAGACTGTTAGAACTGGAGTACTACATGCGGGGTTGGATATCTCTGAATTGCCAGACCATAGACAGGATAGAGGAGGCTGAAAAAGGAAGCCATACAATTGAGTAGTCTTAAAGGAATGAGGCAAGAACAGTGGGCACACTCTTAAAAAAATAAATACATGAGAACAGGAGAACATCATATGAGAGTATACAGTAGAGAGTCGATTATCAGAACTAATTGGGACCTAGGGTAGTTCGAATAATCATACATATGACTGAATTGAATAAAAAACTTCTAAAAATGTTTTTGATTAACATTAAACAAGAAAAATAAAGCAAATATACTGCAAGTACAAAACAGTATAGTATATTATTGTAGTACAAGCTCAAAAAATACTCACAAGCAAATAAGTATAACATTTACATATTCAAATGTTATGATTTTTCCTACATAAAAACTTTGGAAGGCTGCATTCTGATAACTGAAGTTTTGGATAATCGATGTTCAGATAATTGACTCTCTACTGTACTACAGAAGACTCAAAGGAGATATAAAGAAGAATTTTTTTACAAAAGTGGTGGCACTGAATCAGAAGAGGTTTCTAAAGAGGTTGCATCATCCAAAACAGTGACATATGTTAAATCAATTCCCACTGGTGCAAAAAGAACTAAGTACTTTGTTGGTTAAGTAAAATGTGCAGTTTATCCTAAAGATCATGTTTAAATATGTGAAACAAACTTTTCTTTTCATACCAAAAAAGTGTTTATTTTTTGTGAAAATAAAAGTTTGCTCTGCAACATTTAAAAAGAAATATAGTTTAAAATTTTTATTCCAAAAGCAGAAGGCTAAACGTACACAGTCATGCTCACGGCATTACTATTAATGGAGGGGTAGAACGTGGTTAAGTCACTTTGGGTTCCAGCTCTAATTATGCTGGATTACTTTGGGTAAGTAATTTTGAGTTAAGTTATGTAATCAATGGACTGTTAAATTAACAGTCTGGCAAAAATAAGCTAATGGTTCTTTCTGCTAGTGTTTTTTGTTTCTACAATTGCTTCAGAGATGAACAATAATATCCTCATACATACTATATGAGTATACGACACTTAGTCATATACTTACATAATCAAAATGCACAAGATTGACAAAAAGTGGTCAATCCTACAAGAAAACAAGTAGTTTTTGCAGGGGATCAAACCTCCCTGCACTCTCCTACCCCTGCTAATTATATATACCAACTCCTAGCTCACTTTACAGTGTGATAGTGCAGACTTCCTGATCCCCACTGTTCGCAGTCTCACATAAAAAACAAACCCAGTATTGTTCAAGTAGCTGATTTTTTGATCAGCTGTGCCTTTTTTTTTTATTTGCTGTGCTTGTACCATTCAGTTACTTAAACAATACTATATGGATCCCTATCAGATGATCAAGTTTTCAGAAATTCAAAATTCATATGGTCGAGACCATGTGATTGAGTTTTTGAACACTCAAAGGTTTTGAAAGGAGAATCCAGTACACTGAGGATCAGGAAATTTACCCTTTTCCTTACTGCAGTATGATCTTGGAGTTGGTATATATAATTTGTAGGGGCTGTGGGGGGTGCAGGGGGTCTTGCCTCCCTGCAAAAATGTAAAAAGGGTTGATTTCTATGGCTTTTTTTTGATGTTCGAGTTTTCGGAAACTCAATCATATGGTCTTGACCACATGAATTTCGAGTTTCTGAAAACTCGATCATCTGATAGGGACATAAATATATATATATATATATATATATATATATATATATATATATATATATATATATATTTGGGTCTACTTTACAAGACTGAAATCCCACTTGCCTGACTTTCATAACGCTGAGTCCAGAAAGCCAACAAACGCATTTCAATGACCTCTGGGAACACCAACTTACAACTCCAGGTAAGTAACCACTTGGCCACCATGTTGAACTTTGCCCCTTATCCCCGCTGTAGTGCGATCTCACAGTTGGTATATTTAGTTAGGGGTGTGTGGGAGCTGCTGCACCTACATATGGGGGTATGGGGGTGAAGACCTCCACATAGGAAGTTTGTGTGTATTATTGACACATATGTGCAAGGTTCTGGGTCAGTTGCTAGGAAAGGGGGTAGTATGATAACCAGAAGTCAGATGACCAGATGTATGTGATGTAATTCTGTAATCTAGGGCAAAAATGATGTTTTAATACTAGATGAGACTGAAGTCTCAGAGCAGTCTGTTTTTTGTAACCTGACAAAGAAAGATATCGCACCCGCTTCACCTTGACCTAATCTACTAAGCGAACCAGGGAATAGTAATTCCTTATATCAGTCAGGAAAATATAGTGAGATTAGTTAAGTACTGTTTTTCGGTATCTGTGTGAATCTATTCATCTGTGCTATTTTAATATTTCCTGTGATTGAAACTCTGGTGTTTATTATAGATAGATATTCCAT